>NW_017309915.1:14219-21525 GCF_000935625.1 Nanorana parkeri
TGACCATCATGCGTTTACATTACATGTAGTCACTGGTCAGCAGCCTGGTTTCTGTGCGGCAGTATTTGCATAGAAGACTATAGACGAGGCGGACTGATTTGGTAAATAAGCGGAACAACCTGCAGAATTAGTGACAGGGATTATTAGTTCCCATATTTGCATATTTCTGACCTATAATGCAGCGCCTTATACAGTACACAGGCCCCACCCCAGAGGAGCTGATGGTGCATACAGAGTACACAGACCCCACCCCAGAGGAGCTGATGGTTTATACAGAGTACACATACCCCACCCCAGAGGAGCTGATGGTTCATACAGAGTACACATACCCCACCCCAGAGGAGCTGATGGTTTATACAGAGTACACATACCCCACCCCAGAGGAGCTGATGGTTTATACAGAGTACACATACCCCACCCCAGAGGAGCTGATGGTTTATACAGAGTACACAGACCCCACCCCAGAGGAGCTGATGGAGCATACAGAGTACACATACCCCACCCCAGTTGATACAGCGGACACATACCCCACCCCAGAGGAGCTGATGGTTTATACAGAGTACACATACCCCACCCCAGAGGAGCTGATGGTTTATACAGAGTACACAGACCCCACCCCAGAGGAGCTGATGGAGCATACAGAGTACACATACCCCACCCCAGAGGATCTGATGGTGCATACAGAGTACACATACCCCCACCCCAGAGGAGCTGATGTATACAGATTACACATACCCCACCCCAGAGGAGCTGATGGTGCATACAGAGTACACAGACCCCACCCCAGAGGATCTGATGGCGCATACAGAGTACACATACCCCACCCCAGAGGATCTGATGGAGCATACAGAGTACACATACCCCACCCCAGAGGATCTGATGGTGCATACAGAGTACACATACACCACCCCAGAGGATCTGATGGAGCATACAGAGTACACATACCCCACCCCAGAGGAGCTAATGGTGCATACAGAGTACACATACCCCCACCCCAGAGGAACTGATGGTGCATACAGAGTACACAGACCCCACCCCAGAGGAGCTGATGGTGCATACAGAGTACACAGACCCCACCCCAGAGGAGCTGATGGTGCATACAGAGTACACAGACCCCACCCCAGAGGAACTGATGGTGCATACAGAGTACACAGACCCCCCACCCCAGAGGAACTGATGGTGCATACAGAGTACACAGACCCCCCACCCCAGAGGAGCTGATGGTGCATACACATTGTACACCCTACACACGGCTGTAACATGACAAATGGTCCACATGTGGACTATACCTGTAACGTGTTGGTCCATCCTGACCCGGACACGGGATATATTCCAGTCAGCTCACTCGTCAGTCTTACGAGGTTCAGGAAAAAAAAAGTGGACCTGTCTGACCATGATCATGTCCTGCTTGTGTGTTATCAGCTGAAGGAACACCCGGATAAAGGGGTGTATGTGAGAGCGCTGTCCCTGCACACCGTGCACAGTGTAGCCGAGTGTGAGAAGATCATGGAGAGCGGCTGGAGGAACCGCTCGGTTGGATACACCTTGATGAATAAAGACTCATCCCGGTCACACTCCATCTTCACCATCAACATAGAGATCTGCACTATAGGTAAGGGGGGGAGGCGCGAGACATTCTGATGCCAACGGGATGGGGGAAAGAAGGCCGGGAAATCCCTGATGCAATGGGGGGGGGGATGGTATATACTGATGCTAAGGGGTTGGAGAGGGGGTGTCATTGATGTGATGGGGGAGAGGGTAGGATATCCTGATGCCAAGGGGTTGGAGGGGTGTCATTGATGTGATGGGGGAGAGGGCAGGAGAGGGGGGTGTCATTGATGAGATGGGGTAAAGGGCAGGAGAGGGGATGTCACTGATGTGATGGGGGAGAAGGCAGGAGAGGAGGTGTCATTGATGAGATGGGGTAGAGGGCAGGATATCCTGGTGCCAGGGGGTTGGAAGGGAGGCCGGGATACCCCTTATGAATGGGGTGAGGAGGTCGGAATGTTCCGGCAGTAACGGATCACACGTCGTCTCACAGATGATGACGGCGAGGATCATCTTCGGGCGGGAAAGCTGAATCTCGTGGACCTGGCAGGCAGCGAGAGACAGTCGAAAACCGGAGCCACCGGAGAGCGTCTGAAAGAGGCCACCAAAATAAACCTGTCCCTCTCCGCCTTGGGCAACGTCATCTCGGCGCTGGTAGACGGCAAGTCCAAGCATATCCCCTACCGGGACTCCAAGCTGACCCGTCTCCTGCAGGACTCGCTGGGGGGGAACACGAAGACTCTGATGGTGGCCTGCCTGTCTCCGGCCGACAACAACTACGACGAGACGCTCAGCACATTGCGCTACGCCAACCGAGCCAAAAACATCAAGAACAAGCCGCGCATCAACGAGGACCCCAAAGACGCTCTGCTGAGGGAGTACCAGGAGGAGATCAGGAAGTTAAAGGTCATGCTGACCCAACAGACCGTCATCGAAGACATGACCCGTAAGTGATCGCAGTATTTATAACACGTGTTGTATGCGAGGATCATGTGATCATCATGTCCCATCTTCCGCCAGCGTTGGAGAAGTTGCCGGTGAGGACGGAAGTGAACGGACAGGAAGTGGACGTGGAGGCGGAAAAGCAGCTGATCCGCCAGGTAATGCCGGCGTCGTCCCATGTGGCGACTAAGGATGGGCTCGGGCATGTGCGCAGCTCCACGTGCCCAGCCCGCCAGGAAGCTGACAGCGCGCAGCGCCAATCACAGACATGTTCCCGATCTCTGCAGCAAATACTCGGATAGTACAGGGTGGGGACAGGAGCAAGGGAATCAGAAGTCCTCCTATGGGGGGGGGGGCAATTATAGGGCATTCCTGGAGGGAGAATCCTCCAATAGGGACACTTGTTCCGGTGACAACTGTCTAAGAGGGTGTTTCCCTCACTTTAGAGAGATCACCTTTCACTTCCTGTTGTGTTTTGTGACAGGAAATGAAGGGAAATCTCCACAGTGGGACAGACAAAAAAAAAAAAAGGCATCAATGGTCCATGTGAACTCCGGATCTGGCCAGGAGAGGGACGTGCGCAGCCACCCTAAGGCCCCGTTCACACTGAGCGATTTATCACGCGCTAATTCCCGCGATATTGCGGCTATTTACCGCGCGATATCGCTCTCCAATGCATCTCAATGGGGCTCTGTCTGTAGCTGTTGCGGGTCGTGCGTCGCTACAGCAGGACCCTTTTTGGAGCGGATTTTGCCGCGATTTTAGCTTGCTCAATGCAAGCATTTGCGCGATATCGCGCAAAATGCAAATTTGCGAATCGCTCAATGGGAATGGGGCCTAAAGGGCCCATTGACATGTTCGGGAAGGTGCGCCGCCTCAGTGCGTTGGGGCGCCACGCAAAATGAATGGCGCAGCAATGCATGTGACGTGGAGGTGTCAGCGGGCCCTTAGGGGATAACAGTCATAGAATTATCATCAGATATGTGTCTATATATTGATCCTCCTACCTGATCCCGTGCACAGGAGTACGAGGAGAGGTTCGCTCGGCTGAGGGCGGAATACGAGGCAGAGCAGAAGTCCCGGGCGCGGCTGGAGGAGGATATCTGCAACCTGCGCACTTCCTACGACCAGCAGCTGGCCAGCATGGAGGAAGATCTGAAAAGGAGAGCAGGTGATGATTAGTACCGGGGAGGGAGCGTGCTGCAATCCTCCGAAGAGAGCGCAGGCACGCAGCAGTTCACAAAACGCATGGCCGAGGCCCGCCATTGTGGGGGGGGGGGCGTAACTTTTACTGTGGATGCCGCCATTTTGAATGATCACTGTCGGCACAAAGCTGAGCCCGCAGCGCCACGCAGATTCTGCGGCAGGGTTGGAGATTGGGATAGAAGGTTACCGGGCAATGAAAGTGTTATTTCCGCAATGCCGCATCTGTCTCCGATCATCAGATTGTACAGCGCTATAGTATACAGCGCAGACACGGCCTGATAGGAGAGAGCGTTGTATGTTCTCATCACAGATGTACAAAATGTAACCCAATTCAATGACCTTCCACAAAAACCGCCATCGTCTGCCGTTCACAGGTGTCAGTGTGACTGTCGGAGGACCCGCAGCGGAAGATCCAGCGATACAGGTGAGAGGATACATTGTGTATATACGGGGAGAGAATACACCCAGTACAGAGGATACATTGTATATATACAGGGAGAGAATACACCCAGTACAGAGGATACATTGTATATATACGGGGAGAGAATACACCCAGTACAGAGGATACAATGTATATATACGGGGAGAGAATACACCCAGTACAGAGGATACATTGTATATATACAGGGAGAGAATACGCCCAGTACAGAGGATACATTGTGTATATACGGGGAGAGAATACGCCCAGTACAGAGGATACATTGTATATATACGGGGAGAGAATACACCCAGTACAGAGGATACATTGTATATATACAGGGAGAGAATACACCCAGTACAGAGGATACATTGTATATATACAGGGAGAGAATACACCCAGTACAGAGGATACATTGTGTATATACGGGGAGAGAATACACCCAGTACAGAGGATACATTGTATATATACGGGAGAGATGGGGCAGAAGGGACGGGCACCTTGGGCTCAGCAGCAGCAGGGGGCCACAGAAAGGTCAGAACCTGTAACCAATGCTGCTGAAGTAGGCTCTTGGCCCTTGTAGGCCCTTGTCCTGGCACTGTGTGGCCCCGGGACACTGAGAAGTGCTGGTGAGGTTACAATAAAGTTTGGTTGGAATAATTGATGCGATCTCATGTCCTGGCGGCTGGTGTTACACTGCGGGGCCCCGTCACTGGACATGGCGGTCTCATAGACTCCCGGCGTCACTCAGCTCTGTGTCCTCCATTCTCTATGTCAGGAGGAATCGGCCCCGGTGGCTGCACAGCTGCGCAGTGTGAAGATGGAGGACCTGACCTCAGACTCCGCCTCCAACATGTTGCTACCCCCGGAGGAAAAAAAGCAGGTGGTGGGGGGCGAGCAGGCCAAAAACAAAGACCTGCGAGAGAAGCAGAAACGCAGGAAGAGATACGCAGACGAGCGCAAGAAGGAGCTGATCGAGGCGCTGCACCACATAGACGAGGAGAGCGGGGACCGAGTCCTGCTCAACGTCTACGAGTCCATCCAGGACGAGCTCCAAGACAAGAGCAAGCTCATAGAGAAGCTGCAGACAAAGGTGACGCTGAGTTCCGCCCCCACACAAGTCCCCGCCCCCTGGAAACCTGCATCCCCATAATATAACCCTGCGAAGCTGCAGACAAAAATGACCCTGAGCTCCGCCCACACAAGTCCCCGCCCCCTGGAAACCTGCATCTCCATAATATAACCCTGCGAAGCTGCAGACAAAAATGACCCTGAGCTCCGCCCACGAAAATCCCCGCCCCCTGGAAACCTGCATCTCCATAATATAACCCTGCGAAGCTGCAGACAAAAATGACCCTGAGCTCCGCCCACGAAAATCCCCGCCCCCTGGAAACCTGCATCTCCATAATATAACCCTGCGAAGCTGCAGACAAAAATGACCCTGAGCTCCGCCCACGAAAATCCCCGCCCCCTGGAAACCTGCATCTCCATAATATAACCCTGCGAAGCTGCAGACAAAAATGACCCTGAGCTCCGCCCACGAAAATCCCCGCCCCCTGGAAACCTGCATCTCCATAATATAACCCTGCGAAGCTGCAGACAAAAATGACCCTGAGCTCCGCCCACGAAAATCCCCGCCCCCTGGAAACCTGCATCTCCATAATATAACCCTGCGAAGCTGCAGACAAAAATGACCCTGAGCTCCGCCCACGAAAATCCCCGCCCCCTGGAAACCTGCATCTCCATAATATAACCCTGCGAAGCTGCAGACAAAAATGACCCTGAGCTCCGCCCACGAAAATCCCCGCCCCCTGGAAACCTGCATCTCCATAATATAACCCTGCGAAGCTGCAGACAAAAATGACCCTGAGCTCCGCCCACGAAAATCCCCGCCCCCTGGAAACCTGCATCTCCATAATATAACCCTGCGAAGCTGCAGACAAAAATGACCCTGAGCTCCGCCCACGAAAATCCCCGCCCCCTGGAAACCTGCATCTCCATAATATAACCCTGCGAAGCTGCAGACAAAAATGACCCTGAGCTCCGCCCACGAAAATCCCCGCCCCCTGGAAACCTGCATCTCCATAATATAACCCTGCGAAGCTGCAGACAAAAATGACCCTGAGCTCCGCCCACGAAAATCCCCGCCCCCTGGAAACCTGCATCTCCATAATATAACCCTGCGAAGCTGCAGACAAAAATGACCCTGAGCTCCGCCCACGAAAATCCCCGCCCCCTGGAAACCTGCATCTCCATAATATAACCCTGCGAAGCTGCAGACAAAAATGACCCTGAGCTCCGCCCACGAAAATCCCCGCCCCCTGGAAACCTGCATCTCCATAATATAACCCTGCGAAGCTGCAGACAAAGGTGACGCTGAGCTCCGCCCCCTCACAAGTCCCCACCCCCTGGAAACCTGCATCTCCATAATATAACCCTGCGAAGCTGCAGACAAAGGTGAGGCTGAGCTCCGCCCTCACACAAGTCCCCGCCCCCTGTAAGCCTGCATCCCCATAATATAACCCCTGGAAGCTGCAGACAAAGGTGACGCTGAGCTCCGCCCCCACACAAGTCCCCGCCCCCTGCAAACCTGCATCTCCATAATATAACCCCTGGAAGCTGCAGACAAAAGGTGACGCTGAGCTCCGCCCTCACACAAGTCCCCGCCCCCTGGAAACCTGCATCTCCATAGACAGAGACGACTACCTGGTCACCATCCGCCGCCAGGAGAGGGAGCTCCGCCTCCACCAGCAGATCGCAGAGCAGGTCCAGCCCCTCATCCGCAGAGACTGCAACTACAGCAACCTGGACAGAGTCCGGAGAGAGGCCTCCTGGGACGAGGACAGCGGCACCTGGTGGATACGTTCTGCCTGCCGGCCCCTCCCACCAGCTCTGATCTGCATTGTATAGAGAAGCACATAAGATGTGTATTGGGGACAGAAAAGCTTTATTTATAAATGTCATTATCACATTATTGAGGGGGGAGGGGGCCAAGGGAGGCAAAGTATAAGCAGATGAGACGTCAGCCATTGTTGGAGGTTGCGGTGGGGGTAGTGCAGCCACATCAGAGCTGAACGCGGCACTCAGACACGTAGATTGTATTGTTATGGTCAGTCCTGAGCGTTGTGAAACCTCACGTAGGACTCCTTACACCGGCACATCCTCTCCTCTCTCTGCAGCTCCCGGCCTCCC
>NW_017309915.1:21659-23390 GCF_000935625.1 Nanorana parkeri
ACTTACATAAAACAAGAAGCTTATTGGTTACTAAGGGCAACCGCTCCCCCGGTGTATATTATGGGCTGGAAATGGGATAACCACCAATAGAAAGCATTGAGGACCCCGAAATATACCTCACAACATGCGTTATGGTGAGGGAGCATGCGTCCACACTGCGCCCATGTACACAGGGCCACACGCGCGTGCAGCAGAGCAATGCATCACCCCGTCACCACCTGTGGTCCATCCCGCGTTGCAGCGTCTTCACAAAGGGCGGGGCTGTGAGGACGTCGCATGCTGAGCGATATAGTGATTGCAGGGCTGACACCACCCAGCTGACAAAGCGCACTCTGGTGGCGAGTCCCGTGTATTGACGGCGAACAAACCAGATAACATACAAACCCGGACGCGCGTCTGTCATATATATGTGTGTCTGTCCCGTGGACACGTGTCTGTCATATATGCGTCTGTCCCGTGTATATGCGTCTGTCCCGTGGACACGTGTCTGTCATATATGCGTCTGTCCCGTGGACGCGCGTCTGTCATATATATGTGTGTCTGTCCCGTGGACGCGCGTCTGTCATATATGCGTCTGTCCCGTGTATATGTGTCTGTCCCGTGTATATGCGTCTGTCCCGTGTATATGCGTCTGTCCCGTGGATGCGCGTCTGTCATATGTGTGTCTGTCCCGTGGACGCTCGTCTGTCCCGTGTATATGTGTGTCCCGTGGATGCGCGTCTGTCATGTGTGGCTGTCCCATGTATGCATGTCTGTCCCGTGGACGCGTGTCTGTCCCGTGTATATGCGTCTGTCCCGTGGATGCGCGTCTGTCCAATGTATGCGTGTCTGTCCCGTGGACGCGCGTCTGTCATATGCGCATCTGTCCCGTGTATATGTGTCTGTCCCGTGGACGCGCGTCTGTCATATGTGTGGCTGTCCCGTGTATATGTGTCTGTCCCGTGGACGCGCATCTGTCCTGTGTATATCCCGTGGACGCGCGTCTCTCCCGTGGACGCGCGTCTGTCATATGTGTGTCTGTCCCGTGTACGGCTAAGCGTGATGACTGCACACGGGTGTAGTAATAAGACCTCCTCTCTCTGCTCCCAGGGGGAGGACCGATACAAGGCCATGCTGATCCGCAGCGACAGCGAGAACCTGGCCAGCAATTACTTCAAATCCAAGCGAGCCAATCAGATCCTGAGTGCAAGCCTGCACAGCACGTCCCCGGCCTACAACACCCCCCTGAACACGTCTCCGTCCAACCTCACGTCAAGTCTCATCTCCGTGTCCCCCGTTCAGTCCACGGACACGCCTCTACCACGGCCGTTCCGGCTGGAGTCCCTGGAGATCCCGGCGCCCTCTGCCCGGACCAGGCGGAAGAAGAGCAAGAACCACAACGCAGAGCCGTACTGAGTCCTCGGGGGCGGTCCAATGTCCTGAGAGGTCCGGCCCCCCGGAGGAGGGGCTGAGAGATACAAACGTCCTGTGTGACTGTACTGCCTGCTCACCGTCCACGCTGCATGGTGGGAGGATGACGAGGAGGAGCCACGCTATGGACATAGGAAGACGTGTGGAAGTTCTCCCAGCATCCTCTGCTGCTAACCGTGTCCTTCACATGAGGCTGCCCACCCACACGTATGACGAGAGTTCTCCCAGAAACACGGGATTTGCACAATAAATGTTTATTTCCGAGATTATAAACTGTGCTGGAGGCGGAATCTTCACCTGACACATGAGCGGGAGGGGGGG
>NW_017309915.1:23687-25207 GCF_000935625.1 Nanorana parkeri
TTGTGGGTGCCGCACTACAGACCCCCCCCTCCCCCTCACACATATGGAGGAATGTACAGAGCGTGTCCCGGCCTCACAGACACGGAGGGGACATTGTACATCGGCGTCACGTCTTGCCGGCACGGCTCCGGCGATCTCAGGACACATCTTCCCACCTGGTCCAATCACTGCCTGAGCTCTACAATATAATGAAGCCCGAGGATGGGGATGACCCCCGGAGAGGTCAGTGTACTGTAATAGGGTGATGATCGGAATCCACCATTCTCTATTTCTCATTGTAAATCACAATTTGGGGGATTGTTAACAATATATAAAACAAAAGGATCTCCCCGAATACGGAGGAATCACATACAACATCCTGCGGACTCAGAACGTGGGAGTCTCTTCCAATATATGTCATGCAGGGACGGGGGAGGGGTACACATAGACAAAGTGCTGCGAAGCAACACCGGGCCCCCAACACTTTATCTTCAGACCAGAGAGCTGACACGTTCCCGCATATTATTATTCACCAGGAGTATACCCATAGCACACCATGCAGCTGCCATGGGGCCCCGGAGACACAGGGGCCCGGCACGGTCTGGCTGCACGGTGATGTATTATGTAGTAATAACATTATATATAATAAAGTGGAATATAATATATAGAGTTCAGATACCTGAATATAATCACTGCACAGGAACTGCCTCAGAGGTTCAGGAGGGGGGCGGGGCCTGATGAGGTGTGACTTCCCTCCTCATGTGAGAGGCCACATAGCTCCAATTCGGGGTCCATATACACCCTAATGTATCTACCCCCCTCCCCCATATACTGCACAGTAATGGCGGCTGAGAATTAGCTCCTGGGCCCAGCCCCACACAGACCTTTATGGGCAGACACCACTGAGGAACATGGCGGAGCCGGGAACATCGCGCCCGTGACGTCATCGCGCAGCCAGTGACGCACCAGGAAGCGCACCGTCATCAGCGTGTCCGACTTCCGCCCTCTTCCAAGATGGCGGCGCCCTTTGTCCGGTTGTAGCTGAATGAGGAGCCTCCGCCGCTCCGGGATGGCAGGTACCGGGGCCGCTGCTTCCGGGAGGGGGAGCACGGTGACCTCACGATTGCCTGTCTACTGTGTATACTGTGCAACCTCCATATAACACCCCCTTTCTCTATATTACCCCTCATACCTCTGTATAGCACCATTCCTCTCCACCAGCCCCGGTCCCATGAGCTGACGCTCGGTCTCTTTGCAGCCATGGATTTCCCGCAGCACAGCCAGCTGGTCCTGGAGCAGCTCAACCAGCAGCGTCAGCTCGGCCTCCTGTGTGACTGCACCTTCGTGGTGGACGGCATCGACTTCAAGGCGCACAAGGCGGTGCTGGCGGCGTGCAGCCAATACTTCCGCATGTTGTTCCTGGAGCAGAAGGACGTCGTCCACCTGGACATCAGCAACGCAGCCGGTCAGTCCCGCCGTCCCCGCACCGTCCCCGCCGCCATTGTCCCCTCAGCCCCGCCTTCCCTGTCCCCCCACTGTCC
>NW_017309915.1:26225-30974 GCF_000935625.1 Nanorana parkeri
CCCGCCTTCCCTCTCCCCCCACTGTCCCCGCCGCCATAGTCCCTGCAGCACCCCACGCTTTGCCGTGTCTGCGTGTGGTCGCCCGCGTTGGCGCGTGTCTGCGTGTGGTCGCCACTGACGCTCGCCCTCTGTCTTTGTCAGGACTGGGTCAGGTTCTGGAGTTCATGTACACGGCGAGACTGAACCTGACGCGGGAGAACGTGGAGGACGTCCTGGCCGTGGCCGGCTTCCTGCAGATGCAGGAGATAGTGAACGCATGCACGGCCCTGAAATCTCTGAGTATCGGCGCAGTACCGGCGACCCACAGCCTGGAGGCGCTCTCCTCTCCACAAGGTGCAGTACTGGCTCTTCCTCTACCCACAATGATGGGGCCCCTGTGTGTGTGAGGGGCCCATCACCCCAGTCGTGGGACAGATAGTAGTGGCGGGGGTTATTGCCCGGTCGGGGCAGCGCTGGGTCCGGTCCACATGTAACATGTCGTCTGTTTGTCCAGCAGAAGTCACCCAGCCGGAGGGCGAGTACCCCGCTCCTGCTCTGGGCAGCGACACTGTCATGGAGTCCAGCGGTGCCGGGCAGTCTGTGTACGTGGAGGGTGATGGAGTCAGTGAAGAAGGTGAGTGATCCACCCCAGCGGGGGCTCAGCATTGTCTGTCGCACACACGGAGGGTGTTCTGGACTCCATGTTCCTCTAAGGTGAGCTCACTCTCAGTGGTCCCAGTGTTGGGACCACACAGCACATGAGGGCCCGCAGTATCAGTGTATACAGTGCTGGGCAATGTACATCTGACATCCTCTGGAGCTGCTGCTATCTTCTCAGACCCTCAGCGGTGGGCGGGTCCGGAGAGCGGACGATGGGAGTAGCATTTCCCACACCCCTCAGAGGGACGTACTTTTTCCGCACCCCTCAGAGGGACGTACTTTTTCCGCACCCCTCCCAGTCACGTACTTTTTCCGCACCCCTCCGAGGGACGTACTTTTTTCGCACCCCTCCGAGGGACGCACTTTTTCCGCACCCCTCCGAGGGACGTACTTTTTCCGCACCCCTCCCAGGGACGTACTTTTTCCGCACCCCTCCCAGGGACGTACTTTTTCCGCACCCCTCCCAGGGACGTACTTTTTCCGCACCCCTCCCAGGGACGTACTTTTTCCGCACCCCTCCCAGGGACGTACTTTTTCCGCACCCCTCCCAGGGACGTACTTTTTCCGCACCCCTCCCAGGGACGTACTTTTTCCGCACCCCTCCCAGGGACGTACTTTTTCCGCACCCCTCCGAGGGACGTACTTTTTCCTCACCCCTCCGAGGGACGTACTTTTTCCTCACCCCTCCCAGGGACGTACTTTTTCCGCACCCCTCCCAGGGACGTACTTTTTCCGCACCCCTCCCAGGGACGTACTTTTTCCGCACCCCTCCGAGGGACGTACTTTTTCCGCACCCCTCCCAGGGACGTACTTTTTCCGCACCCCTCCCAGGGACGTACTTTTTCCGCACCCCTCCCAGGGACGTACTTTTTCCGCACCCCTCCCAGGGACGTACTTTTTCCGCACCCCTCCCAGGGACGTACTTTTTCCGCACCCCTCCCAGGGACGTACTTTTTCCGCACCCCTCCCAGGGACGTACTTTTTCCGCACCCCTCCCAGGGACGTACTTTTTCCGCACCCCTCCCAGGGACGTACTTTTTCCGCACCCCTCCCAGGGACGTACTTTTTCCGCACCCCTCCCAGGGACGTACTTTTTCCGCACCCCTCCCAGGGACGTACTTTTTCCGCACCCCTCCCAGGGACGTACTTTTTCCGCACCCCTCCCAGGGACGTACTTTTTCCGCACCCCTCCCAGGGACGTACTTTTTCCGCACCCCTCCCAGGGACGTACTTTTTCCGCACCCCTCCCAGGGACGTACTTTTTCCGCACCCCTCCCAGGGACGTACTTTTTCCGCACCCCTCCCAGGGACGTACTTTTTCCGCACCCCTCCGAGGGACGTACTTTTTCCTCACCCCTCCGAGGGACGTACTTTTTCCTCACCCCTCCCAGGGACGTACTTTTTCCGCACCCCTCCCAGGGACGTACTTTTTCCGCACCCCTCCGAGGGACGTACTTTTCCCACACTACTCTCAGGGACGTACATATTCCACACCTTCCGCAGTCACAGGAAGTCTGCGTGTTATCTATGACACCGCTGAACGCTTTTTAAATGACCCCCAAAACTGAGCCCTCATTGGTTCTCGGAGGTCGCATGTGACAAGAGACTTTAGATCTGCTCAGAGGCACTGTGAAAGGCCTGCTGAATATCTTAGATGTGATTGGACACGTTGCTCCGGCTTCCAGTCTGATGTCTGTTGTCTCTCTCCGCTGTGTGCAGGAGGCAGTCAGGGCACCCGGGAAGAGCAAGGGGCCCATGTGCCGCAGGAGGAGGGGGCGGTGTCTGCAGCAGGGGGTGAGTTTGTTACCAAGTCATTCATCTACACCAGGGGTAGCCAAGCTCCGCCCCTCCGGCTGTGTGGTGGAACTACAAATCCCATGAGGCTTTGCAAGATTCTCACAGACACGACTCCCGGAGAGAGATGCATCATGGGATTTGTAGTTTCACCACAGCTGGGGGGCCGGAGTTTGGCTACCCCTGACCTAGATCCTGATCCGTGTACATGACTAGGAGGCGTGTCATGTGTGTGGAATGACTTCTGCCCTCCTGGGAGGTGAAGCCCCGCCCCCTGGAGGTGAAGCCCCGCCCCCGTAACTCAGATTTATTACTCTGTTCTAGGAGGGGATAACAGACAGGCAATTGGCGATGTGATGGCGCAGGAGGCGTGGCCTTCGTCTGTCCAGGGGAAGAGCGACGGCACGACCGCGCGCAAATCACAAACCAAAGAGCAGGAAACCCCGCAGGGGCAAGAGAAGCTTCCGGCGGAGCCTGCGGCAGAGCACACCGGCCCGGAGACGAGCATGTCCCCTCGCCAGAGCAGCCCGGAGTCCGGAATAACCATCAACGAGGCCGGGATGGAGGACGGGGAGGGCGAGGACGAGAACCAATCCGCCAACAATAATACCGATCAAGAGGATCCCGGCACGCCGCGGCGCGCCGCCAATTACGCCGACCGGACCGAGTCCAGACAGTACAGCTCCACTACGCATGTGTGCGAGGTAAGGGGCCCCGCCGCTCGCTGCTGTCCCATCCTATACTACACCCTTCCCCCACTGCACCACCTTCACCGGACAGAACCGGGGGGCCACCCACCTTCACCGGACAGAACCTGGGGGCCTCATTCACTTCATTATGTCTTACCCAACGCATTCCGGGGCCACACCGGCCCTTCATCAGGGCCACACACACAGGTTATATGGAAAGCAATATCTGTCCTTCCCCATTCCTGAATGACCCCGCTACCCTGTTCACTCAGCAAGGGGGGGGGACATTACAACCCCCCCCTCCGGTTCGGTACCAAAGTGAAGAACCCGTTCACCTCAGCCGATGTCGCATCTGGATCTGAGAGGGGAACTCATTCCCAATTCTTATAGGGGCCGGAGAGCAGAGAGTTAGCTGGTCGTTGGGCTCGGTCGATGGGTTAGGCTCGGTCGTTTGGGTTGGGCTCGGTCGCTGGGTTGGGCTCGGTCGTTTGGGTTGGGCTCGGTCAAAAAAAAACTGGCAACTACACGCGGCACATCCGCATTCACACCGGCGAGAAGCCGTACCGCTGCCAGGAGTGCGACAAAGCGTTCTCCGACCCCGCCGCCTGCAAGGCCCACGAGAAGACGCACAGGTGAGTGTCGGCCATGTTGTCCCCGGGGAGGGGGGAGGGGTGATGGGAGGTAATAACCGCTCTCTGCTCTCCAGCCCCCTGAAGCCTCACGGCTGCGACGACTGCGGCAAGAGTTACCGTCTGGTGAGTCTGCTGAACCTGCACAAGAAGCGGCACTCGGGGGAGCCCGCCTACTACTGCAAGGTGTGCGGCAAACTCTTCACCACGTCCGGCAACCTCAAGAGGCACCAGCTGGTCCACAGCGGCGAAAAGCCGTACCAGTGCGAGTATTGTAACCGGCCGTTCTCCGACCCCACCTCCAAAATGCGTCACCTGGAGACGCACGACACCAACAAGGAGCACAAGTGCCCGCACTGCGACAAGAAGTTCAATCAGGTGGG
This sequence comes from Nanorana parkeri, assembly GCF_000935625.1. Classification (NCBI taxonomy): domain Eukaryota; kingdom Metazoa; phylum Chordata; class Amphibia; order Anura; family Dicroglossidae; genus Nanorana; species Nanorana parkeri. Next base: position 30,360 of record NW_017309915.1, read on the forward strand.
TGGAGCCGGCGCCGTGGTGCCGCCATGTGTGTGGTGCCGCCATGTGTGTGGTGCCGCCATGTGTGTGGTGCCGCCATGTGTGTGGTGCCGCCAACCTAATCATACCGGACCCCGAGATCTGGAAGGACCACAATGTACCAAGAAATGCGTTGGGCTTCCCCTACAAAGTCAGAGCTGACCCTTTAGGTCTGGTAGGAATTTTAAGGGGAACCCCAAAAAGTTAAATCCCCCTAAAATCCCACACCGGTCTCTTATTCTGAGCAGTGGTCTGGCAGGAAGGGGGAGGGGGGGGCACTAGCGAGCCCCTCCCTGCACCATACCAGACCACATGCCCCCGACACTGGGAGCATGCTTTGCCAGGGGGAGGACCCAATGCCGATGGGGACACGGGGCCTCTTCCCCCAAATCTCTCCCTGGTGGTTGTAGGGTTCTGCGGGCAGCGGGGCTCATCTGCATCTGGGCACCTCCGTTCATAAAAGGGGCTACCCAGATGCCGCCTCCCCCCGCTTGTGAATGAGTAAGGGGGGTCGTTGTCACCACTTCTCATTCACCAAAAAAGGGCAGAAAAGCAGTGTGAAAAAATCCTTCAATTCAACAAAAAACAAAAGTCGTTTT
>NW_017309915.1:31051-31581 GCF_000935625.1 Nanorana parkeri
TATACCCCCCTGACCTCTATTTACCCCCCGTTCTGCCCTCCTACCCTGACCTCTATTTGCTACACTGCCTGTCTATATACTACCCCTGCTTTCCTGTCCTCTTATCCTACTCAATGTACTACGGCTCCCTGCCCCGTGACCTGCGTTATATTCCACGGCCCCCTGCCCCGTGACCTGCGTTATATTCCACGGCTCCCTGCCCCGTGACCTGCGTTATATTCCACGGCTCCCTGCCCCGTGACCTGCGTTATATTCCACGGCTCCCTGCCCCGTGACCTGCGTTATATTCCACGGCTCCCTGCCACCAATCAGGTTCGTCCAGTCCAGTCAGCTGGCCAATCACATCCGTCACCACGACAACATCCGGCCGCACAAGTGTAAAATCTGCAACAAGGCCTTCGTCAACGTGGGCGACCTGACCAAACACGTCATCATTCACACAGGTGAGCGGGGGCGGGGCGAGGTGAGGGGGCGGGGCGCGATGATGATGATGATTCCACGTCCTTTTTGCGCAGGGGAGAAACCGTATC
>NW_017309915.1:32444-33450 GCF_000935625.1 Nanorana parkeri
AAACCGTATCTCTGCGACAAGTGCGGCCGCGGCTTCAACCGCGTGGACAACCTGCGTTCCCACGTGAAGACCGTCCACAAGGGGAAGGCCGGCATGAAGATGGTGGACCAGGAGGACGACGACGGCGAGGACGACGAGGTGGTGGATGAAGACGAGGTCAACATCGTGACCGTGGGCCCGGAGGAGATGATCACCCTGGCGACGGGCGATATCGCCAACGCCGGGGTCACCGAGCTGACCGGTGAGATACCGACCAATCGCATCCCACCGCGTACTCCGTATGTCCCGTCCGCCCAGGGACACGGGCATTTGGATACAGCCGGGTTATACCGCCCCCCTACAGGACACTGTCGTTGGTGGGTCGGCCCAGGATAGCCCCTCCCACTCCCAGCATGCCTCATGGTTTGTGCTAGTGAAAAACTGCAAGACTGAGGCATGCTGGGAGTGGGAAGGGTTAGGAGTGGGAGGGGTTATTCTAGGCTGGCCTACGGTTTGCCGGTGTCCAATCCCACTGCAGGCGGCGGTATAACCCGATTTGTGTCTGAATTCCTGTGTCCCTCAATGGGAAGTACAACGTTCTATTGGACCCCCCAAGCGGCTGAACGCCGAGATAAAACCAAACGCACGCTGAGATTTGTATCGTATTGGGTCAGTCTGAGAGGAACGGCGATGCTCAGTCACTAGACAGGAGGCGGGGTCTGCACACGTGTATGTATAATACGCCGCTGCATAGGGCGCCGCTACGCATGCTCCATCCTCCGTGATCTGGCTCGCCCCTCCCCCTGCACATGGCCGCCTCCTATATGCCAATGGCTGCAGGTAGGCATACGCCGGGATTGCCGTAGGTGCACGCATGTGCATGGACGTACAATTATGTGTGCACATGTATGGAGGTTCCGGCCTTGTCCCCGCCTCCAGCCATTGGATTATATGGGAGGCGGCATGCAGCTCATGTGCCCCCCCCCCCCCCCCCCGGGGGGGGGTCGCTCTTGGGGGGGGGGGGGGG
>NW_017309915.1:34311-34848 GCF_000935625.1 Nanorana parkeri
TCCGCTCCCCCCCCCCCCCCCCGGGGATGTACGTCACTATGGGTGGGAGGGGCCGGCCAGCCTTCCTTCCAGGGTACAGATCTGCAAATTGGAGCGCTGGGGATTTGGAGGCGGCGGCGGTCAGTGGCCGGTGAATGTTCTGACGGCGCTCTCTTGTCCCGCAGTTGTTCCCATCTCGGCCTCGGTGACGGCGGATGAGACGGAAGCGCTGAAAGCCGAGATCAGCAAAGCGGTGAAGCAGGTGCAGGAAGCAGGTAATGGGATAAGCTCCGCCCACGGTGGGAGGGGGACTCAGCTGGGGAGTCCGGCCCCCCTTGTCGGTCAGGTGACACGACAGGTCCTCTTTGTAGAATGAATCTTCTGTCCTTTCCTCCCCGCAGATCCCAACACGCAGATCCTGTACGCATGCGACTCCTGCGGCGACAAGTTCCTGGACGCCAACAGCCTGGCGGAACACGTGCGCATGCACACGGCTCAGGCCCTGGTCATGTTCCAGTCGGACACGGACATTTACCAGCAGTACAACACGCAGACGTG
>NW_017309916.1:0-3253 GCF_000935625.1 Nanorana parkeri
GTGGCGTGTTTGTGAGGTTAGTAAATCAACCCCTATGTCTCAGTCTAGTATTTTCAGTTCCCTATATAGAGCGTGTCGTTTAGCGGGGGTATTAAGCCCCCGTACATTATAGCTAATTAGTTTGATATCCGCCATTTGTAGGAACCCAATCCGCCCCTTTCCCATGGCGGCTTCTGAGACTTTCTTCCTGCCTGTCATTATGACCAGGTATTAGTGATGGGGTATGGAGGGGGGAGGGGAAGGGGAACACTGGGGTATTAAGGTTATACAAATTAGGAAAAAACATACATATAAAAAAGGAGAAGAATCGGGGCAAAGGTCCCCCGTCTTGGTCTTCAGTGTTATATATCAAAATACACTGAGGTATTACTTTACTTAAACCGGTTCTCTTAGAACCATATCTATACCTAAAATTGGTGGAAAAAAAATTCCAGCACAAGGGGCGAAGGGGGTTCTTCACAGTAAGATCAGTTAGGGTCTGGAACTCACTGCCACAGACAGTGATTTCAGCAAAGAATGTGGAATTGTTCAAGAAACTTTTGGACGATTTCTTAAGGGACCGTAATATACAGGGGTACGGGTACTCCTAGAATGAGATCCTAATAGGTTGGACTTGATGGACTAATGTCTTTATTCAACCTCAAATACTATGTAACTATGTAACTATGTATACCTTGCGGGTTGCATGGCAGGATCATCTAAGGTGCTGCCAGTTATAGCGGATCTTAAGCAGTCCATGGTGCCAGAGCCCCTTTTTGTCTCCATGGCTGCCAAGATCGGCACATACCCGCAAAATTCGCTTCGTTAGTATTTGCATCCTTATATCCAAATTTATCAATAAGCATATTTACCAACATCTCGTTATTAGTCCATCCCTCAATCAGCCTGAGGGAGAGGTCTTTTTATAACTTGTTCCGCTGTCCCATTTCTTATTGAGCCAACGGTAAAGCAGCACCCACTATCTTCCATTGTGGATCTTGCAGTGGTGGAAAAATCTGTAGTATGTCGCTCCAGTCGGGTAGCTTTGGGGCTTTTACCTGCAGGCTCTCGCAGAAGGCCTCCAGTTCTTCTGGGAAGCGGAGAATTGATGTCTTGCCGTGTCTCTTAGCTATTAAGCAGGCCGGGAACCCCCACCGATATTGGATGTCTTTGGAGCGAAGCAGGTCCAGCAGTTGGCGCATAGCCCTACGTCTATTAAGAGTCTCTTTGGCCAGGTCAGAAAAAAATTGTAAGTGGGCCCCATTACATGCGGTCTCTCTCGCAGTTTTATCATGATTATTTATTTGTCCGTGTGGTAGTGCAGTCGGCATATCACATCTCTAGGTATTTCAGCCTGCATACCCCGCGGGCGGGGGATTCTGTGTACCCTGATGAGTAGAAGCGGTGTGGAAGGAGTCTTGCCCATTATAGGGTTAAAGGTATCCCTCAAGGTGGCCGCTAGGTCTACGTCCGTTATCGCCTCAGGGAGCCCTCTTACCCGCATGTTGTTACGGCGGCCCGGTTGTCCTGCTCTTCCATGCGGTGTGCGAGATCCCTCTGTATCTTGACTGCCGTTTGGAGCTGGGTTTGCAGAGTTGTTATGGCAGCAGCGTGCGCATCCAATCGGCTCTCGGTTTCTTCCACTCTATGGAGGAGGTGTGTGACCTCACTTCTAAGCGACAGTATCTTCACTTTCAGGGAGCTTTCAAGAGTGCGGAGCATGTCAGCTAGGTCTTGCTTAGTGGGGAGGGCACGCATCCACTCATCCATCGGCACTCCGCTCCTCTGTTCCAGCTCGTCACCTGGTTTCCGAGCGGAGGTACGAAGTATCCGGGTCCGGTCTCAGTTGAGAGGAATGCGGTGAGTATACGGCTTGTGTACCGGTCTGATTCGCACCGTGCGATGTATTCAAGTTCGAACGGTCCGAGGCCATGTATTTTTTAATGTCTGCAGAGGCTTTAGATGCCCCGCTTCGCATGCTTTTCTTGTTCGTGCTCATATTCAGGGGTTTAAGGCTGTGCTTCGGTCTGAGTCCGGGATGCTAGCGTTGCGGGTGGTGTGCACGGAGCTCTAACAAGCACGTCCGCACCTATTCATGTCCCAGACACGCCCCCTGCAATTGCCCTGAGTTGGTACAGATCTCACCACACACACACCAATATCTAATGTCACGGGCATGGAAGAATTCACAATCCTTCTTTCTTCATTGAAACAACCAAGATTAATCCCTCCCAAGAAAAGCAAAAGTCCGTTTGAGGGTACATCTTGTTGGTTATGTGTTCAGATGAAACACTGCAATCTTGAGGAATGCTGAATTAAGTTCTACTTGCTTAGGCCATTACATGAATGGATATAACAATGTGAAGGAAATGAACTTCTTGTGTATTACAGATAAGCATCCACACAGGGATCAGCAATCCACTACAGTGCCATCTACAGCTCAAAAGACATCAGTACATTAGTATATGCTGCTGCATTTCCAACACCTCTGACTAACTTGCCCAGTACGTCTCAGGTTGTGGGAGCTTACAAAAGTTTGAGCTTGACTTTTCAGAGTATATGCTCATAGGTCCTGTTAAGAGCTCAAGACGAACATTGTCAGGATTTTCTTCTCATCTTTCAGTTCATTCATTGCCATCAGGTTCCTTGGTGCAAGCAAAACCTTAGGTTATAAGTACACATATCCAATGGTGTCGCATAATCTTTTCCAGTCCAAAGATATCAAGCCTTTTTCCTCTAATTTTCATAGTTACATAGTATTTGAGGTTGAATAAAGACATTAGTCCATCAAGTCCAACCTATTAGGATCTCATTCTAGGAGTACCTGTACCCCTGTATATTACGGACTGGGTGCGCTATTCCGCAGATTGTCATCCCTACGGATAGAATTCACTGATGTACCTCCAGAGTTATTCTGGAAGGCAGTAACCTACCATATGTTCCTGTTCCATTACAGGGTCTATCCAGGAGGAAGATCCATGGGGAAGTTGGTTCTGAATGTGGTACAAATAATTTATTATCTCAGAATTACCTTCCCGGTTTGTGTGATCGCTATATCCCATTGTATGCTGCCATGTACGGTATCAGGAAAACTGAAAATTGTATACTTACCTATCGGTAATTTTCCTTTCCTGATGCCAGTACATGGCAGCATACAGGACCCTCCCATGGCTTTCGCATTGAGTACTTGTTACGAGAATGGTGGCCTTGGGAGGCGGGCTTTAATTTATAGTATAACTGGTCCTGTGATTGGGCTGGGGGCGGAGCCATACCC
>NW_017309916.1:3271-8218 GCF_000935625.1 Nanorana parkeri
AAATCATTGGATTCAGGTGTTCCGTGAAATTTCCTTGCTACTAAATTTTCCACTGTCACCTGTTAGTGGTATTATAACAAAGTGGAAGCAACTGGGAACAACAGCAACTCAGCCACAAAGTGGTAGGCCACGTAAAATGATAGAGCTGGGTCAGCACATGCTGAAGTGCACAGTGCGCAGAAGTCGTCAACTGTCTGCAGAGTCAATAGCTACAGACCTCCAAACTTTGTGTGGCCTTCAGATTGGCTCAACAACAGTGCATAGAGAGCTTCATGGAATGGGTTTCCATGGCCCAGCAGCTGCATCCAAGCCTTACATCACCAAGTGCAATGCAATCCAATGGATGTGTCTGGGTTTGGCGGTTGCCAGGAGAACAGGACTTGCCTAACTGCATTGTGCCAAGCGTAAAGTTTGGTGGAGGGGGGATTATGGTGTGGGGTTGTTTTTTTCAGGGGTTGGGCTTGGCCCCTTAGTTGCAGTAAAGGGAACTCCTTAAAGCATCAGCATACCAAAACATTTTGGACAATTGCATGCTCCTTTCATGAATGTGCACCAGTGCACAAAGCAAGGTCCATAAAGAAATGGATCAGCAATTTTGGGGTGGAGGAACTTGACTGGCCTGCACAGAGTCTTGACCTTAACCCGATAGAACACCCTTTGGATGAATTAGAGTGGAGACTGCGAGCCAGACCTTCTCGTCCAACATCAGTACCCGACCTCACAAATGCGCTTCTGGAAGAATGGTCAAAAATTCCCATAGACACACTCCTAAACCTTGTAGACAGCCTTCCCAGAAGCTGGGTTGAAGCTGTTTGTTGATACCATATGCAAGCAATTGCACCTTAGCATATTGTTCATCTCCCCAAGGCTATGGAAAGCTCATAATGCCATGATATTTTTATGTAGAAATGAGGTTGGGTGCTATCATGGGTTCAAGGCAAATCCTGTGTGTTTGAAGTTCACGGTCTCAGCGAACTAATGTGGGAATTTGCCGATTCAAATTCTTTGTAACCATATTGCATTTCAAGGGCCTTTGATTATGGATTTTGAATTTCGCTCACAAAGGGCAAACACTCATTGGCAGTGCGGTCGCATGACCACGTTGACTAATGAGAGGTGCTTCTGACCAAGAATCTTGCTAAGAAATCTTGCTAAGAAGCGCTTCTCATTTGTCAGCGCAGTTAGGTAACCACACTGACTAATGAGTGCTTGCCATTTCCAGGAGAAGTTCAAAATCCATAGCGCAGGGCTGCGCAACATGGCAGTACCTGAAGAAGGACCTTTATGGCAGGATCCCCAAAAGCTGTAGATTTGAAGGTTTTAAATACGTTTTAAAATCACACCACTATGATAAAGATCATATAAGATGATATGGTGGCCTGAATTTATTTTCTTTTATTTTCATATGGTGATTTGGCTAGGTGTTACAAATATATACTTAATAAATTACCCTGACCACACCGACCAATAAGAAGTGCTTCTTGCTTCTCATTGGTCAGCATGGTCAGGTGACCACATTGACCAATGAGTGCTTGCCATTTGCAAACAAAGTTTCAAATCCATAGTGCAGGGCTGCGCAACACGGCAGTACATGGTAAGGATAGTACACCCGTACCAGCAGAGGGGAAGGAGAGCTCGCCGAAAGGTATGTATAGCGGGGCGGGGGGAATAGGCTAGTGGCTAATTGACAGTTTTGCATCAGCAAGAACAGGGACAGTTTACCAAACTGCTGGTCAAAGCGGGCTTATTACCACTCAATGAAAAAGCATGTTTTGATGTTAAATAGTGTTTCTCGAACACATGCAATTGCAGCAGTGACATAATACATGACTGAGGGGTCCCTGGACATCTCTAGAAATATATATTAATAGTGTTAAAAAATGACATTTAAACCCAAAGTCAGATATTTTTTTTAAATTAAGGTGACATTACCCATATATGGAAAAAACAGTGTGGGGTTCCCCTAATCCTGGGTGGCTAGTAAAGGGAGGATAGGGAGCATGTAGCCACCACTCCTGTACAATACTAGGCCACACGGCTTTTAACACTGTGGGGGAAGTTTGCAAGGGGGGGGGGGTTGGCAAAGCCTCCCACCTCTTGCAACGTACCCTTGTGCCAATGTTGAGGGAGAGGGGCCTCTTTCTCACCTCTGGTGCGCCCCCCAAAAAGTAGGTGGGGGAATATGGGCAATCTGAAAGCAATCTTTATAAAAAGGGGGCAACCAAATACCCACCCCCTCCATGTGAAATTAGTACAGGGCAGCAACCCTTACCCATTATGACAAAGTGCTCAAAGTAAATAAACACACACAGAACTAAAAAGTCTTTTAATTAAAATAAAACATAAACACATACTTAGCTGCTTTTGCATTTTTTTTATTAATGTCCCCAGAAGTAATTCCACATCAATCACGGTGTCCAAAGACGTGAATCCAGTGTCACTCATGATTATCCATCGCTAGCCGGTGTGCACGCATTCCCGTCGCTAAATTAGAGATCCCCGAATGAGGTAATATAAACTGACAGCCGAGAATCCCAGCTAACAATGGTCAATGACAAGATACATCTCCCATAGACTTCAATAGTGTTTGATTCCATTTTCTTGTTTATCAAACTTCAAGCTGAATTCACTGACCCTGACCCCCTCCCTCCATGTGCGAACCATTCACTATTGGACGCACTATCAATACGCTCAGGAATAGTGATTGATTCCTAACCACATGTAATCGTATCACATAAGATTACAAGCGGTGTGCAGGCGTTCAAATGCAGCAGCTGTCACCCGATCATGTATTTGAATAGGTGACAACTGTTTCATGTAAACAGCACTTTAGGGATGCAGGAAATTGCAAGTTACTGACACAAGAATCCCTACTCGCACCTGAAATAAAGGTGTGACTGGGGCCTTAAGTTGCGTTTTAATGAAATGAAATGAATTCACAGGAACAAACCAAGAAATGTCCCATGGAGGGAAAACATTCTAGAGGAGGATTGTCCCATTGAATATAACTATAATCCAGGGGAAGGCAAGGTTGGCATTCCAGCTGTGGCTACAGATCCCATCATGCCTCTGCCTCTGGTTGTCAGAGTCTTGCCTCATAGGTAGTTTCACAGCAGCTGAAGTGTCAAGGTCATCAATCCTTCTAATCTATCAAACATCACTAGCCATTTCAGTCTGGTGTGCAAAGGCATGTGTGTCCCCTGGGCTATATTTGGAGATCATTTATAAATGCTCCTGGAAGCACATCAGGATTTGCTATGGTAGCATTAAGGTGCATTAATTCTAGCTGCATTAACACAAATAATACTTTTCTGTGTCCTGGGACCATTTAGCCTGGTTTTACATGGTTAAACACAGCTAAACCCACAAACAACTAAACGCAGGAAAAGTGATCTGGGAAGCATGAAAGTTCTTTATACTTTCTAGATAACTTCTGTGTTTAATGCATGAGGCCTGTGAGCCTGGAGCCTTAAGGTGCCCACACACCTTGCGATAATCGTACGATAATCGCTGGAAATCCCGCGATCGTACAATTATCGTAAGGTGTGTGGAAGCCGTGCAACCTCTACTACTGTAAGGTCGCACGACTTTTATCTTAGGAACATGTTCGAAAACCCGCCGAGAATCGTACGATTTTCGGTGGGTGTGTAGCATGTTCGTAAGATAAAAGCCAGAGGGGTCGCGGCATTGCGGTCATCGGAAGCCTGCCCCTCAGCAGGGCGGGCTTGCGATCATCGCAAGTATGATCTGCCTGTCCAAGATAGGCAGATCGTAAGTTTTTTAAATTACCTTACAACCATCGCAAGACAAACGTCTTGCGATGGTTGTAAGGTGTGTGCCCAGAATTAGAATGAGTTTGCCAGGAGTCTAACGCAGTGCGTTTTTGATGCGTTTTTGGTCCGAATGCTGACAGTTAATTTTTTTTTTTTTAGCCAAGGGGCTGTCAGTATGCAGATTCAGCCTCTGAGGTCACTTCCGCCCTCTCGGAACATCTACTTCCCTTTGTGTATGTAAAGCTGGTGATCAGACATGTATCACACAGGCATGTTGATGTTGCTGGCTACAGCAATCTGCAGAGAACGAGCCCGCAGGAGACGTCGTTATTGGGTACACTTAATCTTGAGGCTCCGGGACTCCAAGGGTCAGTTCTGGAGTTTGTATGAGGATTTGCAAGGTCACCCGGATACATTTTTTTCCTTTACTCGTATGTCCATGGCAAGGTAATGGGCATGTTCCAAATGTTTGCAGTTCATGTCGTTACCTCTACCCCAACCTGTCTGTCTATCGTTGATAACATCATAATATGTGGAGCAAGAATTAAAAAAATATTTTTTTCCTTAGCTTGCGTTGCGTTTCCGTTGCGTTTCGTGCGTTTCCGGACCGGACAAAATGTGACATGCAGTATTTTTTCTGTCGTAAGCTGAACGGACTGCGCACGTGAGAACTGTAGCCCATAAAACACATAGGGATACATTGGGATGCATTTTGAGTGCAGCAGCGTAACAGTGATGTACCTCCAGAGTTATTCTGGAAGGCAGTAACCTACCATATGTTCCTGTTCCATTACAGGGTCTATCCAGGAGGAAGATCCATGGGGAAGTTGGTTCTGAATGTGGTACAAATAATTTATTATCTCAGAATTACCTTCCCGGTTTGTGTGATCGCTATATCCCATTGTATGCTGCCATGTACGGTATCAGGAAAACTGAAAATTGTATACTTACCTATCGGTAATTTTCCTTTCCTGATGCCAGTACATGGCAGCATACAGGACCCTCCCATGGCTTTCGCATTGAGTACTTGTTACGAGAATGGTGGCCTTGGGAGGCGGGCTTTAATTTATAGTATAACTGGTCCTGTGATTGGGCTGGGGGCGGAGCCATACCCATTGTATGCTGCCATGTACTGGCATCAGGAAAGGAAAATTACCGATAGGTAAGTATACAA
>NW_017309916.1:8256-25342 GCF_000935625.1 Nanorana parkeri
CCTACAAATCATTGGATTCAGGTGTTCCGTGAAATTTCCTTGCTACTAAATTTTCCACTGTCACCTGTTAGTGGTATTATAACAAAGTGGAAGCAACTGGGAACAACAGCAACTCAGCCACAAAGTGGTAGGCCACGTAAAATGATAGAGCTGGGTCAGCACATGCTGAAGTGCACAGTGCGCAGAAGTCGTCAACTGTCTGCAGAGTCAATAGCTACAGACCTCCAAACTTTGTGTGGCCTTCAGATTGGCTCAACAACAGTGCATAGAGAGCTTCATGGAATGGGTTTCCATGGCCCAGCAGCTGCATCCAAGCCTTACATCACCAAGTGCAATGCAATCCAATGGATGTGTCTGGGTTTGGCGGTTGCCAGGAGAACAGGACTTGCCTAACTGCATTGTGCCAAGCGTAAAGTTTGGTGGAGGGGGGATTATGGTGTGGGGTTGTTTTTTTCAGGGGTTGGGCTTGGCCCCTTAGTTGCAGTAAAGGGAACTCCTTAAAGCATCAGCATACCAAAACATTTTGGACAATTGCATGCTCCTTTCATGAATGTGCACCAGTGCACAAAGCAAGGTCCATAAAGAAATGGATCAGCAATTTTGGGGTGGAGGAACTTGACTGGCCTGCACAGAGTCTTGACCTTAACCCGATAGAACACCCTTTGGATGAATTAGAGTGGAGACTGCGAGCCAGACCTTCTCGTCCAACATCAGTACCCGACCTCACAAATGCGCTTCTGGAAGAATGGTCAAAAATTCCCATAGACACACTCCTAAACCTTGTAGACAGCCTTCCCAGAAGCTGGGTTGAAGCTGTTTGTTGATACCATATGCAAGCAATTGCACCTTAGCATATTGTTCATCTCCCCAAGGCTATGGAAAGCTCATAATGCCATGATATTTTTATGTAGAAATGAGGTTGGGTGCTATCATGGGTTCAAGGCAAATCCTGTGTGTTTGAAGTTCACGGTCTCAGCGAACTAATGTGGGAATTTGCCGATTCAAATTCTTTGTAACCATATTGCATTTCAAGGGCCTTTGATTATGGATTTTGAATTTCGCTCACAAAGGGCAAACACTCATTGGCAGTGCGGTCGCATGACCACGTTGACTAATGAGAGGTGCTTCTGACCAAGAATCTTGCTAAGAAATCTTGCTAAGAAGCGCTTCTCATTTGTCAGCGCAGTTAGGTAACCACACTGACTAATGAGTGCTTGCCATTTCCAGGAGAAGTTCAAAATCCATAGCGCAGGGCTGCGCAACATGGCAGTACCTGAAGAAGGACCTTTATGGCAGGATCCCCAAAAGCTGTAGATTTGAAGGTTTTAAATACGTTTTAAAATCACACCACTATGATAAAGATCATATAAGATGATATGGTGGCCTGAATTTATTTTCTTTTATTTTCATATGGTGATTTGGCTAGGTGTTACAAATATATACTTAATAAATTACCCTGACCACACCGACCAATAAGAAGTGCTTCTTGCTTCTCATTGGTCAGCATGGTCAGGTGACCACATTGACCAATGAGTGCTTGCCATTTGCAAACAAAGTTTCAAATCCATAGTGCAGGGCTGCGCAACACGGCAGTACATGGTAAGGATAGTACACCCGTACCAGCAGAGGGGAAGGAGAGCTCGCCGAAAGGTATGTATAGCGGGGCGGGGGGAATAGGCTAGTGGCTAATTGACAGTTTTGCATCAGCAAGAACAGGGACAGTTTACCAAACTGCTGGTCAAAGCGGGCTTATTACCACTCAATGAAAAAGCATGTTTTGATGTTAAATAGTGTTTCTCGAACACATGCAATTGCAGCAGTGACATAATACATGACTGAGGGGTCCCTGGACATCTCTAGAAATATATATTAATAGTGTTAAAAAATGACATTTAAACCCAAAGTCAGATATTTTTTTTAAATTAAGGTGACATTACCCATATATGGAAAAAACAGTGTGGGGTTCCCCTAATCCTGGGTGGCTAGTAAAGGGAGGATAGGGAGCATGTAGCCACCACTCCTGTACAATACTAGGCCACACGGCTTTTAACACTGTGGGGGAAGTTTGCAAGGGGGGGGGGGTTGGCAAAGCCTCCCACCTCTTGCAACGTACCCTTGTGCCAATGTTGAGGGAGAGGGGCCTCTTTCTCACCTCTGGTGCGCCCCCCAAAAAGTAGGTGGGGGAATATGGGCAATCTGAAAGCAATCTTTATAAAAAGGGGGCAACCAAATACCCACCCCCTCCATGTGAAATTAGTACAGGGCAGCAACCCTTACCCATTATGACAAAGTGCTCAAAGTAAATAAACACACACAGAACTAAAAAGTCTTTTAATTAAAATAAAACATAAACACATACTTAGCTGCTTTTGCATTTTTTTTATTAATGTCCCCAGAAGTAATTCCACATCAATCACGGTGTCCAAAGACGTGAATCCAGTGTCACTCATGATTATCCATCGCTAGCCGGTGTGCACGCATTCCCGTCGCTAAATTAGAGATCCCCGAATGAGGTAATATAAACTGACAGCCGAGAATCCCAGCTAACAATGGTCAATGACAAGATACATCTCCCATAGACTTCAATAGTGTTTGATTCCATTTTCTTGTTTATCAAACTTCAAGCTGAATTCACTGACCCTGACCCCCTCCCTCCATGTGCGAACCATTCACTATTGGACGCACTATCAATACGCTCAGGAATAGTGATTGATTCCTAACCACATGTAATCGTATCACATAAGATTACAAGCGGTGTGCAGGCGTTCAAATGCAGCAGCTGTCACCCGATCATGTATTTGAATAGGTGACAACTGTTTCATGTAAACAGCACTTTAGGGATGCAGGAAATTGCAAGTTACTGACACAAGAATCCCTACTCGCACCTGAAATAAAGGTGTGACTGGGGCCTTAAGTTGCGTTTTAATGAAATGAAATGAATTCACAGGAACAAACCAAGAAATGTCCCATGGAGGGAAAACATTCTAGAGGAGGATTGTCCCATTGAATATAACTATAATCCAGGGGAAGGCAAGGTTGGCATTCCAGCTGTGGCTACAGATCCCATCATGCCTCTGCCTCTGGTTGTCAGAGTCTTGCCTCATAGGTAGTTTCACAGCAGCTGAAGTGTCAAGGTCATCAATCCTTCTAATCTATCAAACATCACTAGCCATTTCAGTCTGGTGTGCAAAGGCATGTGTGTCCCCTGGGCTATATTTGGAGATCATTTATAAATGCTCCTGGAAGCACATCAGGATTTGCTATGGTAGCATTAAGGTGCATTAATTCTAGCTGCATTAACACAAATAATACTTTTCTGTGTCCTGGGACCATTTAGCCTGGTTTTACATGGTTAAACACAGCTAAACCCACAAACAACTAAACGCAGGAAAAGTGATCTGGGAAGCATGAAAGTTCTTTATACTTTCTAGATAACTTCTGTGTTTAATGCATGAGGCCTGTGAGCCTGGAGCCTTAAGGTGCCCACACACCTTGCGATAATCGTACGATAATCGCTGGAAATCCCGCGATCGTACAATTATCGTAAGGTGTGTGGAAGCCGTGCAACCTCTACTACTGTAAGGTCGCACGACTTTTATCTTAGGAACATGTTCGAAAACCCGCCGAGAATCGTACGATTTTCGGTGGGTGTGTAGCATGTTCGTAAGATAAAAGCCAGAGGGGTCGCGGCATTGCGGTCATCGGAAGCCTGCCCCTCAGCAGGGCGGGCTTGCGATCATCGCAAGTATGATCTGCCTGTCCAAGATAGGCAGATCGTAAGTTTTTTAAATTACCTTACAACCATCGCAAGACAAACGTCTTGCGATGGTTGTAAGGTGTGTGCCCAGAATTAGAATGAGTTTGCCAGGAGTCTAACGCAGTGCGTTTTTGATGCGTTTTTGGTCCGAATGCTGACAGTTAATTTTTTTTTTTTTAGCCAAGGGGCTGTCAGTATGCAGATTCAGCCTCTGAGGTCACTTCCGCCCTCTCGGAACATCTACTTCCCTTTGTGTATGTAAAGCTGGTGATCAGACATGTATCACACAGGCATGTTGATGTTGCTGGCTACAGCAATCTGCAGAGAACGAGCCCGCAGGAGACGTCGTTATTGGGTACACTTAATCTTGAGGCTCCGGGACTCCAAGGGTCAGTTCTGGAGTTTGTATGAGGATTTGCAAGGTCACCCGGATACATTTTTTTCCTTTACTCGTATGTCCATGGCAAGGTAATGGGCATGTTCCAAATGTTTGCAGTTCATGTCGTTACCTCTACCCCAACCTGTCTGTCTATCGTTGATAACATCATAATATGTGGAGCAAGAATTAAAAAAATATTTTTTTCCTTAGCTTGCGTTGCGTTTCCGTTGCGTTTCGTGCGTTTCCGGACCGGACAAAATGTGACATGCAGTATTTTTTCTGTCGTAAGCTGAACGGACTGCGCACGTGAGAACTGTAGCCCATAAAACACATAGGGATACATTGGGATGCATTTTGAGTGCAGCAGCGTATGGATCCGGTCAGCACACAAAACAGACGTCGTGTGAACAGGCCCTAAAACTGCATATTGTTTGTGTGATGTACCCCTGCGATGAAGGTCTGTTTTTTTATAATATTTTCTAAAAATAAGTAAATATTAGAAAAGCCATTAAAGCTGAAGTTTATATATCAGTTAATATTTAGACTTTGCTGGAGTCACCCCCCTTCCCCCATGCTACTTTTTTAAATGAAACCTGTTTTTACTACATACCTTATTTCAGACCTAGTGATATCACTGGAATTCTATACTTCTCTATGCGATGTAGGTGGATCATGGCAGGTGGGAGAGGCTGACAGGGTGCTGTTTGAAGCTTCTTAGTACCCTGCTTTATTACTCCTCTCAAAAGCCCTAATGTAAGCAGTGGGCTGACTCTTGGGAGGAGTCATGCAAATACTGAAATGCCTTGTTGGGTGGGTGTTTGTCTGGAGGAGTGGGTGTTCCTGGGCAGGCTACTTTTTCATACAGACTGCCCTACGTAACCCCTACGTGTGATGTTGAATCTCAATGACTGAAAGAATTGAAATCCAAAGAAAGGAACAGGTCGGGGGAGAAAAGTGTGGACATTCCCAGCTCGCAAATGCACGTTGTTGGATGCTCAGAGTGTGCTGTGAAATCAGAAGAAGCAATTTCAGTAGAGGAGAGAAACCCATAAAACTGTACAAGACTGAAGAAAAGGCTGGAGTTCAACTTCAAAAAACAACCTGCATGTGAACTCACTTCTGTTTTCCCTGGTATAAAAAACATGAACATCCCTGGGGTTTATAAACATCTTCTTGTTTTTCTGCAGGATCTCCAAAATATTTAGATGAAGAAACTAAATTACCATTTTCTTCAGCATTCCCAGTTCTCTGACTTTGGTTTTATGGTTTCTAAATGTAATTTGTCTTAAAGTAATAGAGTCTCGCTTATGGCCAAATTAATATATTGTAGCACTCACCTCCGAAGGAGCCGCTGGATTAACCTGAGTCATCACTCGTCTGTCTAGGGGTATGATCTTAAGCCGCCCCATTAGCCTTTATCTGCCTTTCTTCTAGTGCCCACAAAGCTGATGTCCACACCAGTAATGCAATGCTGAATAACTTTCTATTAAACTTCTTCACTGTGGGGAGAGAGGGGATAGGGATCCTAGCCATCCAGGGTGTAACAGACATAGACTCCAGACTCACCAGACCTGGTTAGCATCTCAGTATGAGATCAATTTGGGATACAGCAGATAGTATTTGAAGTAGCAGGTCAGGAGGGATGAACATAAATCCTCAGCAGGGGAGAAACCAGCCATGCTCCTGAGGTCCTCTGGTTTCTGAGTACCTTCAGCAGCCATCCATCATCCTGATTCTTCTCCTCTGACTACAACACAGGCCTCCTCCATGTTGGAGGCCCCAGGAAAACTCTTCCCACACTCCAGCCTATGCCCACCCCAGGCCTCAGGCCTAGCCTGGGGGGTGGGGGGTGGCTGGTGCATGCCTATTCCAGCATGCACCACTGGTTGAGAGAAACCCAGTGATTGGCTGCTGTACTGTAAATACACTCACAGTGTCTCTCATTGGCTGTGCCACTATACAGCAGAGTCACACTCCACCCAGGGGGGTACAGTTAATGCCAGACACCTTGAATTAACCAGATAAATGCCAACTATAATCCAGCCAGGCTGACTACAACCCTGGCTATCACTAAATGTCTAGTAGCCACATTACAGAAGGTGATGGAGACTACACTATCTTAAAAACAAAATCTGTTTTTGGACTTAAAGCAGAACTCCAGGAAAAACAAAATTCTTAACCCTTGCAGTGGGGCTACCCCCACACTGCAAGAGTTAACTGCTCATTTCTGTTTAGGTTAAAAAAAAAAGTTTCACTCACCTGCTCCTTGGAGCCAGCTTTATTATTATTATACAGGATTTATATAGCGCCAGCAAACCGCTCAGTGCTTTACAATATAGGGAAGACATTATAATTACAATACAATTCAAGACAAGATGGTAAGGAGGGCCCTGCTCATGAGGGCTTACAATCTAAGAGGGAGGGGAAGTGATATATGAGGAGGTAGCTGTGTGGGGATGAATTGTTTGAGAAAGAGTTCAGTGGTTAGTTTGAAGTGTGATAGGCTTCCCTGAAGAGATGAGTCTTTATTGATCACCTAAAGGCAGTCAGAGTGGGAGATAGACACACAGGTTTGGATAAGGAGTTCCAAAGAATGGGAGAGACTCTAGAGAAGTCCTGGTGGTGAGCATGGGAGGATGGCTTTGTAAGTGATTGTTAATATTTAGAAATTAATCCTTTGGGCTATTGGAAGTCAATGTAGAGATTGGCAGAGGGGGGTTGCAGACACTGAGCGGTTGGTTAGGTGGATAAGTCTGGCAGCTGCATTCATGATAGATTGAAGGGGGGATAGCCTGTGTAGAGGTAAGCCAATGAGGAGGGAGTTGCAATAGTCAAGACGAGATATAACAAGGGAGTGTATGAGTAGTTTTGTGGTTTCATTGGTGAGGAAGGTGCGTATTTTGTAGATGTTGCGAAGGTGAAGGCGGCAGGATTTGGATAGTGATTAGATATGGGGGAAGAAAGATGAGGTCCGAGTCAAGGATGACATCTGGCACCTTGGCATGGGGGGAAGGTTGGATAGTTGTGTTATCAATCATGATCGAAAAGTTGGGGGAGGTTGCATGAGGGGGAGGGAACACCATGAGCTCAGTTTTTGACAGATTGAGTTTTAAGAAGTGTTGTGACCTCCAGACGGATATGTCAGTTAGTAGATTAGTGACATGCATGGAGACTAAGGGGGTAAGTGGTGGAGAGATATATTTGAGTGTCATCGGCATAGACATGGTACTGGAACCCATGTGAGGTGATCAACTCAACAAGAGAGGAGGTGTAGATAGAGAAGGGGTCCCAGGACAGAGCCTTGGGGGACCCCAACAGAAAGGGGAAGAGGAGAGGAAGAGGTAGATTTGTAAGTGACACTAAAGGAGCGCTTAGACAGGTAGGAGGAGAACCATGAGAGAGGTCCATTGTTCTCAAGATATTGCTCAACCTTGATGTAGGATCCATCTCTACTCAGCCTTAAGGTGCTGAATCTCATGAATCAACAGTACATGAACCTGGATAAAAACAACTGTTATCAGTTCTCATACAATCACACCATAAAGTTAAATACACACTCTACAGCAGCCAAAGCAAGAGGACCTGCCATCCACCAAAGTGCAGAAAAATACTCGCCAGAAATCTTGTGAGCTGATAACTTACTGTGCTCTCTGCCTGTGTCCATTGGTGTCACAAGGGGGGTCATGACAGTCATTTTGGTGTCACCCCCTCTAAAAAGTCAGGCACTCGGTCATGGACCGAGAGCCCGACAGTGTCAGGATAGAGGAGGGGACCCGGCGGCATACCTCATCCTGCCGGGTGAACGTCCCCTCCTCTCTCTGCCGGCGTCCATCACCAAGATGGCCGCCAGCAGGCGTCAATTAGATGGCAGTGCATGCTCGATGATGACACGGCGGGGTGTCACCCAGTCTCTGCTCCGGGTGACACCCGGCCTCGGGATGCCAATGCCTGTGCCATCATCAGTTAGCGAATTTCTCAGCTCTCTGTGAACTACAAAACATTTCCCCTTATCTTATGGAGAAGAGAGAAGGGGGAGTTGTTCTGTAGTCTTGTCTTTGAGTGACAACGCTGCTTCTTCATAGATACAGTACAGTCAATGAGTGTTGTCACCCTAGTACAGGAAGTGTGTTACTGGCAGGTAGTGATGTGCAGTACTTTGCGTTAACCCAGTTTGCTGGAGTTCGCCCAAGTCCACGCAAAACTGTGACTTACACACCCCCTTCCTGGCCCAATCAGTTGCAGCAGGAGCATTCTCTGCCCCTTTGTGATGTGTAGCTGGGAAAGAGGGAATGCCCTTGCTACAACTGATAGGGCTGGGAGTGGGTTGTGTTATTCACAGTTTTGCTCAGGCTTGGCAAAATATGGCAAACTGGGTTCCCTCCCGATCCCCCGCATAACTACTGGCAGGATCACCAGGTAAAAATCAACAAAGAAAGCCTGAAAAAAAGAAGACTTAGGCAGCTTCTGTTGGTTATGTGTTTAGTTGAAGCACTGAGATCTTGAGGAATGCTGAATTCAGTTTTACTTTCTTATAAGGACATTACATCAGAATACAGCATTAAACAGCATATAGAGAGAACTTCCTGTGTATCATAGAGAAGTATACACACAATGACTAGCATTGTGCTACAGTGCCATCTACAGCTCAAAAGATCTAATATATGCTGTTTTATTTCCAACACCCCTTCTCAGCAGCATATGCGTTACTGTATGACATTTAGCTTCTCTCGAAGGAAACTGCCGATCGTTTGGCAATGGCTTGGTGAGTGTGTCCACAGCTGTTTCTTCTGATAAGCAATATTGCATGTCGATAATAGCTTGCTCTTGAGTGAGCCTTAGCAGATGATACTTCAATTTGATGTGCTTGGTTCTAAAATTGACCCTCTCTGATTGTGTCAGCTTTATACATCCCTGATGTATAAAGCTGACACAATCAGAAAGGGTCAAGCAGATCCATATTGTTTCTTGACAAGTGTGTGCTGCTACTATGTATTCAGCTTCAGTTGAGGAAAAAGCAACAGTTGTTTGCTTTCGGCTAGACCAATTGATGGTTCCTTCCCTATGCCATAAGATATAACCACTTGTGGTTTTATGGTCTGTGCAGTCTCCGGCCCAATCAGCATCCGTATATCCAACTAGTTTTGGATTTGATGCTGATGGCAGTCATAGGTTCATCAGAATGGTTCCTTTTAAGTATTGTATTACCCTCTTTACTGCATTCAAGTCATGCTGACAGGGTGCTGCAACATTTCTAGATAGTATGCCCACTGCTGCCGATATGTCTGGTCTTGTCACAGTGGCAATGTATAGTAGCTTTCCGATTGCTCGGCGGTACATGTCATTGTTGGGTAGCACGTTTTCTGCTTCATTGCTCTTTTGGTAGCCTAGTTCCATAGGTGTTTGTACTTCCTTTGTATCTTGCATGTGGAATTGTTCCAAAATGTCTGCAATTTTCTAACTGTGATTGAAAAGATAGCTTCCACTTTCCATCTTATCTCTCTATTTGAATTCCCAGATAGTGATTGATGTTTCCTAGCTCTTTAATTTCCAAGTTTTGTTTTGTTTGTGAACTATTTGACTATAGTCTCCTTCTTGTTCAAACAGGTTATAATGTCATCAACATAAATTAGGATGTATATCTATCTGTCTTCTTGATTCCTGGAATAAAACAGGGATCTGCTTTGCTTCTTGTGAATCCCTCTTTCATAAGTATTTAATTCACTTTCTCTTTCCACATTCTTGCAGATTGCTTGAGTCCATAGATGCTTTTTTGAAGTTTGCACACAAGGTTGTGCCCTTGCTCAAACCCTAGGGGTAGTGGTTGCTCCATTTAGAGATCTTCCTTAACCACTTGCTGACCGGGGTGTTTACACCCCCTTCCTGTCCAGGCCATTTTTCAGTATTCAGCGCTGTGGTACTTTGACTGACATTTATTCCGTCATGCAACGCTGTACTGAAATTAATTTTATAGCATTTTTGGGGGACAGATGTATCTTTCTTTTGGTGGTATTTAATCATCACTGGGGTTTTTTTTTAAACTTTATAATGAAAAAAGTACCGAACATTTGGAAAAATAAACTGTTTTCCCTACGTAATGTTATAAAACATAGTTACATAGTATTTGAGGTTGAATAAAGACATTAGTCCATCAAGTCCAACCTATTAGGATCTCATTCTAGGAGTACCTGTACCCCTGTATATTACGGTCCCTTAAGAAATCGTCCAAAAGTTTCTTGAACAATTCCACATTATTTGCTGAAATCACCGCCTGTGGCAGTGAGTTCCAGACCCTAACTGATCTTACTGTGAAGAACCCCCATTTGCCCCTTGTGCTGGAATTTTTTTTCCACCAATTTTAGGTGGTGGCCTCTAGTTTTTGTAATGGAGTTAATTTTAAACAGTTTATCGCTAATGTTGCTACCACCATTGAACATTTTGTACATGGAGATCATATCCCCCCTTAATCTCCTCACCTCCAATGTGAACATGTTTAAATTTAGTAGCCTTGTCTCGTAGCTCTGGTCCTCCATACCCCTAATTAGTTTAAACAGTTAATTATTACCCACATTTTTGGCAAAATATAAAAGTCTGGGTCACGTCGGGTAAATAGACACCAAACATGTTGAGCTTTAAAATTGAGTGCGTCCACAAACTCGCAAAAACTACCATACCCAAAATTGGCCATAGGCGACGCTTTAACAGCTTTTACAGCTCATCAGTTTAGTGTTATCAGTGATTGATGGCCCTAGAATTATTGCTCTCACTGCGACGTTTGCGGCGATACACAACATGTGCGGCGAAATGGATTCAATCGTCATTTACGCACTTAGGCGCACTCGACACATGTTTGCATGTTTATGTCGGGGGCGGGGGACTAAAAAAATGTTTACATTTTTTTTATTACCTTTATATGTGACTTTTAATTTTTTCAGATTTTTTTGGTAACTAATTCTTTTAAACATTGTTTTTTTCACTTAACTTTATTGCTATCACATAAAGGAATTACAAGCCCCCTTTGTGATAGCCAATGTTCATTGGCAGGTCCTCTTTAAGACCCCTAATGTCACCTAGAGACCCCCAGAGAAGTTGATAAAGCAAACACCTGCTTCACCAGCTTCTCTCCGGTTTCTGTACCGGAGAGTGACACTGAATGCAGGCAGTGATGTAATACACATCACTGCCTGCATTCAGAAGAGGAGGAGGAGATCAAACGAAGCTCGTGTACTGAGCTCCATTTGATCTCCGGCCGCAGAGCTGCTGTGCTGGTCCCAGGCTCGCACCGGGCACAGCGGAGCTCGGGATCGTCAGCAGCGGCTGCGCCGGAGGGGGGGGCGCACACCCGCACGCTTATTACAAGCGATCGGGCGTCTCTACAGACGCACGAACGTTTGTATGTAAACAGCCATCGCTGGCTGTTTACATTGCAGGCTGAATTCCCGCTCGTGCCTGCCGCCTAGCGCCCACCCGTATTCAAGAAGCCGCTGTCCGGCCGTTTAATTACAATGGCCGCACAGCTGGTGGTTAATGTCCCCATATAGAAAAGGGGTTTTAACATCTAGGTGTCTCACTTGCATGCCATTCCCGGCTGCAATGCTAAGGAGCTTTCTGATGGAATGTTTTACGACGGGAGTGAATGTTTCATTGTAGTATGCTCCAAATTTCTGAGAGTATCCCTTGGCAACTAATCTCGCCTTGTATTCGTGGATTTTTCCTTCTACATTGAGCTTCACCTTAAAAGTCCATTTGCCTCCTATAGTTCTGTGATCAGCGGGAAGCTCCGTGAGTGTTCAAGTTTTATTTTCTTGTCTGTCTCCATTGATTTATAAAAGTGAAGATCTGCACTCCTGGAGCTATCTAAAAAACAATAAAACCTGAAGCTGCTATGAAAAAAAGGGAAAACCTTAATAATAAAATAGAAAATGTAACACAGCGCTAAAGGTATGAAAAAATAGATATTATAGCATATAACAATAAAATTGGTGATTATATGGATAGATATAATAAATATATCCCGAATATAGTGCAAATTAGTGTTCAAAACTAATTTAAAGTGGAAAAAAAAGCTATATAAATACAAAATTTGGTTCAAGCTTTCTAGTGAAGCAGTGATGAAAAATATAAGAAGTTGTATAATAATGAAAAGATAATTTACAAGCAATGATAGCTTATAAAGGACTAAACAATGTGACAATCCAAATATGGTAACAGTGATAAATAAATAATTATTGCTACTCTCAAAGTAAAACAGCAAATATAATTAGGAGAGTTCAGATAAAGCAAAGCTGATTGGCAGTGTCTGTCTTGTTTCAAACTTTCTAGTGAAAAAAACGTGCTTGTGTCCAAATATATCAATAATGAAAAGCAACAATGACTCATAAAAAGGATCACAATGTGACATGCAAAATAGTGTGTCAATTATCAAAATGAAACAACAAGTGTAAATGAGAATGTTCAAAAAAATCCTATTGGCGGTGTGACATGTTCAATTCTGTCGTTTTTCTTTGGTTATTTAGCAACCCCCAAAAAGTTGGGTACTCACCAGATGTGGTGAGTAAGTATAGCCCCTCAGGTAGGAGGAATATCCCATACACGGTCCCCTCTCATATAAGTCCTCTCTCTCCTCCGGCAGGGATCAGTCAGAAGGAGACGTCTCTCTCCAGCTAAGCGGCAAGCTTTCTTCAGCTGTTTGATACCGCTAATAGCGGCTAAGCTCATGTATGGATCAGCTTCCTCCCCCTCAGAGTCCCGAAGATGTTTTTGTAAATTGAGAAAAAAAGGAGACAATCTTCGTAGTGCGGTATGAAAAACAATAGATTTTAATCAAAAATTAGCAACTTACATTCAAGATTAAAAACGTCGGCCAAACGAAATGATACAATAGAAACTCAGGAGACGGCATCTAGAAATATCTCATGTCTCATGTGAATCTGCCCTTATGACGCGTTTCGTCATGTGACTTTTTTTTAAAAAAAGGCAGATATCAGATAGCTAGCTAAACCATGATCTATAAGTACTCTGCTAATTGATTTCAATTGAAAAAGCAATCAACATATAACTGAGCTATCGATGTAGCAATATGGAACATATCATTATAAAATTATTCTGGAAGGAATATATAAGTCTCAGCAGTAAATATGTAAAAACAGTGAAGCGCCACGGACTGTCAGTTCTTCATAGGACTTCAGGATGCTGCCCCAAAGAAGCCGGGAAAGCTGGAAATCTAGGAAATAAGCACAAAGAGGGGCGCCTTTCCTGGTGCAGATCACTTTTATTTCAATAAACATAAATAGAAAACCGAATCATACTCACAAACATGAGTGTCACAAAGTCATGAGGTGAGGACTGACAAGCAGTGAGATGTCCACTAGGTGATACCAGTATAGTGGTGACGTAGGAACATGTACAATTTTGCTCCCATAGCTACCCCCTTCTCTTGTATTTCAATTTTGTTTTTATTCAGGTTTTGATACAGGGATATAAAACAAAATAATGTAATTAAATCAAACGATAATATAATCCAAAGAAAAGGGGAAGGAAAGGGGAAAAAAACGGCAGGAAAAAGGAAAAGGAAATCTTATCTCGTACTCATACTCACGGGAAATGAAGAACATCTGGAAGCATGGCATCGCTCCTAGTTCTCTCGAATTTTTGCCAGGGGGACCACACCTTATCAAATTCAGGAATAATATTATGCAGTCGAGCCGTTAGATATTCCAAATTATGGATATCATGAATCCTTTGCAATAATTCTTCATAAGACGGAGGGATAGGTTGTCACCATTTTAAGGCTATAAGGCATCTTGCTGCAGTAAGGACATGGTTGATGAATTTAGTGGTACATTTAAAAAAATGTGGAATAGGAAGGCCTAGAAGCAAATATACAGGGTCGTCTGGTATAGTCATCGATTAGTCTTTGGAGCATAATCATTGTAGACTTCCAGAAGGGACGTATCTTGGGACATTCCCAAAATATGTGGAGTAAGCTGCCCTTTAGTGTCGTACATCGCCAACATGCTGATGAGAGCAAAGGATTCATATGGTGTAGCAAGTCTGGGGTACGGTACCAATGGTATTGAATTTTTTGTACTGATTTTCCTGGTATAAAGTACAGATGGAGGTCTTACTGGAGTTAGTCCAGATAACCTCCCATTCATCCATATCCAGTGTCCGGCCTAAAGCCCACTCCCATCTACACATATAGTTATGCTTCGGTAAAAGAACAACACGAATAGAGTTAAGTAGTTTATAGATGTCTGTTATCAAGTGTTTACGAGTAGGTCCTTCTAAGTACAGTTTTTCAAATAGTGTTAATGGTGAGAAAATAAGTGAAGAGGAAACTGTGTATGCAAAGTGTTTGATCTGAAGAAATGTAAAGAGAGATCTGTTTGGTAAATTAAACTGAGTTTGTAAAATCGGAAATGGCAGTAGGGTCCTGTCTACTTTGTCAATTATGTCTTTAAAGCATAAGAGAGATTGATCTGACCAAGGACAAGCAATATGTAAATTGAGTGTAGCCGGAGAAGGGGCGTATATAAAAATGATCTCATTGGTGTAGTGGTTGAAGTGAGATTAAATTTAAAGCCTACAGAATGCCAGATATCTTTAGTATGTTGCATGGTAAATAAAAGTGGGGGAACATGTGTAGGCTGGAGGTCAGGCCATAAAAGAGAATTTAAATGTAGTGGTGAAATCCAGAGACAGTATATCCGGAAACGGCAGTCTGCCCTGCGATCTAGAAGCTGTTAACACTGTCCTAGCGACCCTTTGAGCAGCATTATCCCATGTAAATTGAAGCAATAGACGTTGTATTATTTTAAGATCCTGTATAGGGATCTTAATAGGTAATGTTCCAAAGTGGTAGAGCAGTTTTGGCAAGATCCTCATTTTAATTGATGTCATTTTACCAACTATGTAAAAACTAATTATAGTTCTCTAGGATGGATAACAAAAAGATTTATGACATGGAGACATTAACTGTTAAAAAAGTTAAAAGAATTGAGAGAATTATTTTTATTTTTTAGTTAACAGTTCTTTTTTGTATCTTCTATTAATTAGGTTCACCAATTCTTTTTTAAAATCATGAGTGGGTTTTTTCTTTAATAATCTATAAGTGTCCTTAGTCTGTAAAATAGGGCTGTGGAAATTAAAGATTCATTTCTCGATTAATCGTTAAACTTTTTGATCGATTAAAATTATTATGATCGCTAATGAAAACACCCCCCTCTCCGCCGGCTTCTGGGAGTCCTGTCGGCGATCCAGTGACATCACGGACATCGACGTCACCTGACTCCTCCCCCCTTCCCCAAGTAGCTCAGTCGGCTAACGAAGGGAAGGGGGGAGGAGTCGGTGATGTTGATGTCCGCGATGTCACCAGACTCCTCCCCCCTTCATTAGCCGATGGAGCCACTTGGGCCGGTGAGTTTGCCCAAGAAACTTTCTGCGCAAGCCAAGGCATTGGCCTATACACATACAGCACAGTAATGAAGTAATAAAATGTACTAGGATCACACTAATCCAGCACGTTATTATTCTGAGTTGCCCCACTCAAGTGGCGGCCATATTGAGTGGGGCACGTGAGATTAATAATGTGCTGGATTAGTGTGATCCTAGTTCATTTTATTACTTCATTGCTGTGCTGTATGTGTATAGGCCAATAAAGTTGGATCTGTATGTGTGTTATAATTAATCGAAATTAATCGATTAATTGATTTAAAAAAAATTCGATTAATCGAACACACAAATTTTAATCATTACCAGCCCTACTGTCAAATATTTCTAATTTCTTCTTCGTAATATTTTTTATTCATCACTATAACTCCCCCTCCCTTATCAGCGGGTCTAATAACAATCTCTTTTTTGTCCTCCAGGGATTCTATAGCTCCACTGATATAATCCTTGTTCTTTATATATTTGATTTCTAAAGATCTAATGTCTTCTTCAACCAAATTTTTAAAAACTTCAATAAAATGATTAGAATTATTTTTGGGATTAAATACCAAATTATTCCTTAGGGGGGGTTTGCATATATTTCCTTTCTTTAGTAATATTGGCATTAATAGGACCAATTTTAGAGGTGGAGGAATAATACGTTTTGATGTTCAGGTTACTAATGAATTTTTGAACATCAATGTAGGTAGAAAATATATTAAGGTTGTGTACAGGATCAAACTTTAGACCCAAGTTCAACACCTTCTCCTCCTCAGTATCTAGAGGTATCAAACTTAAATTAAAAAACACCCTGTCCTACCAGATTCTGTTGTTTTCTTGAGTTGAATCCTCCTCCCCCCTCTGCAGCCCCTCTTTGAAATCTTTGATTTCTGAAGCGTTCCCTTTGGTTCAATGGTGGGTCTCTCCTTCCTCTCCCTCCCATTATAACCTCGATCCTCCCATTCCCTCTCTAGATGGCCCTCCTGTCCCCAAAAGTCCCACTACCCACAATGGGATTTCCTCCCCCTTTGAAAAGAGTTGCCAGGGCGTCCTCTTATATGTGTCTCTCTGTATGGGGGATTACTGCGAGTGATCCCCCAAAAATCCTGTTTCATTGGGGTTAAATTTTTGGGGGTAACAATTGATGCAAAATTAGATCCAATATCTCCATCTTCCTGTTCCATTAAAGGATGGTATCTTTGGGAAAGTGGTAAATTAAAGCGAGTATGCTGTACTCCTAATTTCTTTGGTTGTTGACTTATAATAGGGATGTAGCTGTCCCTTCTCTTTCTCTTTTTCGCTTTTTTTGTATTGGTTTCCAGATTAAACCATTAAGATCATGATCCATATCTTCCGGGGCAGTAATAGAGCCCTGTTCACTGGTATTACAACTAGTAATATACTCTTCTGAGGTTTGCCATTTATAAACCTTATTGTTTTTAAAGTCATACATATCTCTAATGTATTTCTTATGTTTCCTGTTTTTCCTGTTTGGTATTTCTTATGTTCCCACTGCTTTTATA
>NW_017309916.1:25367-34454 GCF_000935625.1 Nanorana parkeri
TCCTAGAGAACTATAATTAGTTTTTATATAGTTGAATATATACCTATACCACTTTGACTCTAGTTATTCATGGCATTTACTTATATTTTTATAATTTTGTATAATCTCTTCGTTTGAGTCATCCATTGTTTGATATATTCCACCTCAAAGAAAAACTGGCACAGATGGGGAATTATGACCTGAATAAAATGATCTGGCTTGCTGTCTCCTATTTCCCATTTTCTAATTTATATGCCAGTTTTTACCATAATTTTAACCAATTATTAACAATTTCTACTATCTTAACCATATTTTCTTTGTTCAATAATTATCCTTGACACCAACTAAGATCAACTTTTTATATAGATTATTTTTTTTATATAAAATCATTTTTTATACATATATTAACCTCCTACAAAGTTTCCCACATTCTTAGTTTTTGAACATTAGATATGGCTTATTTATATAATGTCTCTCTTTTTAGAGTCATCTATTTAGTTGGTTACATTCTAATGTCAAAGAAAAAGTGGGGCAGATGGATCATTTGATTACTTTTATAACTTTTTTTTAACTTTTTTTGCTGTTTTCTACTTATCCTTTTTTTAGTTTTATTTATATGATATTTACTGCTGAGACTTATTTATTCCTTCCAGAAGAATTTTATAATGATATGTTTCATATTGCTACATTGATAGCTCAGTTATATGTTGATTGCTTTTTCAATTGAAATCAATTAGCAGAGTACTTATAGATCATGGTTTAGCTAGCTATCTGATATCTGCCCTTTTTTTAAAAAAAGTCACATGACGAAACGCATCAAAAGGGCAGATTCACACGAGACGTGAGATATTTCTAGACGCCGTCTCCTGAGTTTTTATTTTATCATTTCGTTTGGCCTACGTTTTTAATCTTGAATGTAAGTTGCTAATTTTTGATTAAAATATATTGTTTTTCATACCGCACTATGAGGATTGTCTCCTTTTTTTTCTCAATTTACAAAAACATCTTCGGGACTCTAAGAGTGAGGAAGCTGATCCATACACGAGCTTAGCCGCTATTAGCGGTATCAAACAGCTGAAGAAAGCTTGCCGCTTAGCTGGAGAGAGACGTCTCCTTCTGACTGATCTCCGCCGGAGGAGAGAGAGGACTTATACGAGAGGGGACCGTGTATGGGATATTCCTCCTATCTGAGGGGCTATACTTATCTGGTGAGTACCCAACTTTTGGGGGGTTGCTAAATAACCAAAGAAAAATGACAGAATTGAACATGTCACACCGCCAATAGGATTTTTTTTGAACATTCTCATTTACACTTGTTGTTTCATTTTGATAATTGACACACTATTGCATGTCACATTGTGATCCTTTTTATGAGTCATTGTTGCTTTTCATTATTGATATATTTGGACACAAGCACGTTTTTTTCACTAGAAAGTTTGAAACAAGACAGACACTGCCAATCAGCTTTGCTTTATCTGAACTCTCCTAATTATATTTGCTGTTTTACTTTGAGAGTAGCAATAATTATTTATTTATCACTGTTACCATATTTGGATTGTCACATTGTTTAGTCCTTTATAAGCTATCATTGCTTGTAAATTATCTTTTCATTATTATACAACTTCTTATATTTTTCATCACTGCTTCACTAGAAAGCTTGAACCAAATTTTGTATTTATATAGCTTTTTTTTCCACTTTAAATTAGTTTTGAACACTAATTTGCACTATATTGGGGATATATTTATTATATCTATCAATATAATCACCAATCTTATTGCTATATGCTATAATATCTATTTTTTCATACCTTTAGCGCTGTTTTACATTTTCTATTTTGTCTCCATTGATTGGCTTCTCGTTTGGTAATTTTTCTACGTCTTCCCACATTGTTGGTTTGATTATGCTATGTGTCTTAGCAGTAGACATTGGCACCAGCAAAAACATTGTTTAGTTTAGTTTTGTTTTGATTCGGATTTTGCATTATTTTGTTTTTTGGATTTGAGTCTGAAATTAAATATATTTCGGAATTTGGATTCGGACGAATTTCATTAGTGGTAGTGTGGTTGAAATGTTGTTTTTGGACAACATTTTGTTGCAGCAAAATGACATTAGGAAAAAAAATGTATATATATTTTTTTTAGTTTGCAGAAGATGAAAAAAAAAAGCGTGGGGTTCCCCCCTAATTCATACCAGACCCTTTAGGTCTGGTAGGAATGTTAGGAGGGACCCCCCAAGTTAAAACACAAAAAAAGTGTGTGGGGGTTCCCCCCTAACAGTCCTACCAGACCCTTGATCCGAGCACTGGCCTGGCAGGGCAGGAAAGGGGGGGCGATCGAGCCCCCCCCCCTGCGTCTTACCAGGCCATGTGCCCTCGGCATTGGCAGGGTGTCCCCATGCCGATGTGGACAAGGGCCTCTTCCCCCCAAGCCTGACCCGGTGGTTGTGGGGGTCTGCGGGAGTAGCATTTGACACTTGAGAATGTCAAATGGGCGGAGCGAGCCGTGACGTCACGCCTCGCTCCTCCCATCTGTTTACTTTCGGGCTGAATGTCATTTTGCTGCATGTTTTGTCGGGATCAGACGGTCGTTGTGCGGCGGGACTTTTTTTATTGCGGCGGGTCGTTTTTTCAAGGATTTTATCAAAAGTTTGAGCTTTTTACTAACTATTTGATTTAACCATTTAGTGAATGGGTATGGGTACAAGTACCCCTTACTCATTCACAAGGGGGGCGGCATCTGGGTGCCCCCTTATTTGAAGGGGTACCCCGATGCAAATAAGCCCACTTGCCCACAGACCCCCACAACCACCGGGTCAGGGTTGTGGGGAAGAGGCCCTTGTCCCCATTGGCACGGGGACACCCTCCCTGGTAAGGCGCAGGGGGGGCGCTTGATCATTCCCCCGCTTTCCTGCCCTGCCGGGCCAGTGCTCGGATCAAGGGTCTGGTAGGACTGTTAGGTGGGCCTCACGTTATTTTCCCCATTTTTGGGGGCTGGGGTTCCCCCTTAAAATTCCTACCAGACCTAAAGGGTCTGGTATGGATATTGGGGGGCAACCCCACACACTTTTCTTTGTGTTTTAACTTGGGGGGTTCCTCCTAATATTCCTACCAGACCTAAAGGGTCTGGTATGAATTGGGGGGGAACCTCAGGCTTTTTTTTTCATCTTCTGCAAACTAAAAAAAAAAAATGTTTTTCCTAATGTCATTTTGCTGCAACGAAATTTCATCCAAAAACGAAATTTTGACTGGAGTACCGCTAAAAAATGAAATTTCGTCCAAAAGACGAAATTTCGACCGGAGTACCGCTAACAAATTTCGGGAAATCGGGAATTTGGATTCGTTTGCATTGGTTTTAGCTGTAATCCTGAATTCTGATACATTCCGAATCTTCGGAACGAAACGAATCGCATATGTGTACTTAGCAGTATGTGACCGCTTACATGGTGGTATTCCCTTTGTTGCTCAAGTGGTTGTTCTAATTTCAGGTTGTTCATCAGAATTTGACCTGGATCTTGACTTGTCCTTTTTGTGAGTTCCACCTCTTGTTCTGACTCCTGTGCGGCTTTACTTTGCTCAGCTTCCTTTGCTGGTTCACTGGGTGAATTTTCTCCACAACTTTCCAGAATTATTTTTTTCTGGTGATGGCTTCTAATAAAAAAGCAGCTTATTGTCACTTTGTCAGTCTTTGGGTGGAGGAAGGTATTCTGGTGGACTATAGGCCACCAGAATAACTTCTATGGCTGTGTTCTGCAATTTGGATTGCTTCTCATTTGAAATATAGGCATAAGCTTTACATCAAAATACTCTGTGTCCTAGGCCTTTCAGTAGCTTGGATGCTGCTCTTATTGACTTGCAGTGTTCTGTTTAGTGCTTGGGCCCATAACCTGTTCGTTATGAGATGAAGCACTGAGATTTTGAGGAATGCTGAATTAAGTTTGACTTGCTTATAAGGGCATTACATCAGAATACAGCATTATACACAATACAGAGAGATATGCTTTCAACTGGCTGCTGTGGTTTGTGACACCAGGGGTCAACATTTGCAATGGAAAATCCTTCACATATTAGTTTTTTTGTTAAATAAAAATATCTTTGTAGTTTCCTGAAAGCATGGACATAAATGCTTTGGGAAATCATAAGACCTTACACAATAACAGCTTTAGTGAGTCTGTGTAGCTCCTGCAAAGAAAATTCAGGTTTGAATTTTAGGGGACTAAAATAAACAAGGTGTCTTGGGGAATCAATGCCAAAAGCTTCCAGCTAAAAGTCAGCAGCTCTACTAAGCAATCCACTATGGCTCAATAGATCCTACCAAGCAAATTCAGATTTGAAATATAATGACCAATGGGGGACTGACATAAATATAAATGCCTTAGAGAACTGATCCCAGAATCTCACTGTTACAAGCCTGTAGCTTTTCTCAGTAAAGCAATTTGTGAGCATGTGCCCAATTGCTGCAGGTATTACTTTGAAATTCTAGGGGAGGCTGATGGCAAAGTTGCTTTTACCTCCCGCAGACAAAGGTACACTTTTATTGCCAGCCAAACAAAAATACAATTGCTATATATTTACAATTTTGTATCTTGTGCTCAGAAATGTCCCAAGGATATGCCCTTTATTAATATGTAATATTTATGTACTCCCCCATAGGTAACATCCATCATATTCAAATAAAAATGCAAATACAAACTCTACAAACCCTTCTTTTTCACTTTTTTCTCCATCATATTCAACCAGACAAATGAGGTAAGAAAAACAGCATGATGCTTTTATTAACACTGGGATATAAACAACCTGTAAATTTAGATACAGAAAATATACAAACAACCTATTTCAAATTATGTTTGTATGTTGTATTGTGAATAAAATACATTGTAATAGAAAGCAAGGGTTTAAGATACATGACCTAAATGCTACTGAAGGATGCTGGTGTTTATTATTATAGTTCCTTAATTGCGTGCCTTATTAAAAAGCATTACATTTGGGTCAAAAAGACAAAACAGAACAATTCTGAATAGATCATTTTCTAAAGTGGTTAACAGAAAGCATAAACACGAGGATGGGATTGCTAACACGTTAGGCTTGATTTAGTAAAGCAAACAATATACTTGCATCACGGGCCCACCTGCATGTTCAAAGTTAGTTAAATATCCAGATAATGCTGTTTTGATGCCTTCTGCTACTAAAAGGTATAATGTAGACTGTGCACGTCAACATTGTTCTATAAAATAATATAAAATTAAAAAAAAATTAAAGTGATGTCGGCTGGCCAAGCAATGAAATAGGTATGCTCCAAGCTAAATGGCTTTGTTAAAAAAAGCTAAATGCCATGCTGTCATATAAAAAAGACATATGTATGGGTATTTATCAATTGAATATTCTAAGCACCAGTGATTGGAATCTTGTATGCTGACTGGTGCTTAAAGTGTGTTTCCACTTTTGCAGTCATATTTGAGAAAACTCTCTATATGTTCGCTATGTGCTCTATTCACACAGCATACTGAAAAATACCTTTTTAAACAAATTCTTACCTTTTTATATGTTTTGATAAATCAGACAAGATGGCTGATTTTAGGTTTTTCTTAGCCCTTTCACAGTGGTCTGTCCTTATAGAAAGACTTGGGATTGTAATTTGAGGATTGTGTTTATCTGATAAGCTTCATTAACATACAATGGGCAAGCCACCTCAGACCCCTCACAGCCCCTCTTAACATTTCTAAGAAATTGAAGCGGGAAGAAATTTTAACCCTTAAAAACCAAAACCCAAATAAAACAATTTAAACTGCAAGAAGCATTTTTCATTTTATTGCTTATGCTATGTAAATGTAACAAATATAAAATAGGTGTTATCCCAATTTGCCTGCAAAAGTAGAAATACACTCTAGGCTTCACATGCACAGTACAATACCATTTGTGTATGGTTCACTGAGAGGTTTTACAAATTAACATTTTCTATTATCTCCTCTAATGATGACTAGACCTAACAACATTTGAGAAAATCACATTAGACCTAACAACATTTGAGAAATTGCTGACTGACAGTACTGTGCAGATCAAAAAAACACTGCCTGGTTCACCAACCAATTGGTCCACTGATGGACAAACAATGGTACACAGAAGATCACATTCTACTTCAGCCAGCATGATGATAGCATGTAAAAGTCAAGGGAAAAACAATTGGGATAAGTAACCTTACCTAGAGCACAGCACAAGTCACTAGCATAACAACTGTTTTCTTTAAGAATGAGTTTATCTCTGACACAAAATTGCACCTCTGACTGACTGAAGATACTGGGTTTGATTTACCTAAAACAAATAGGTTGTATCAGAATTTACACTCTTCAGGGGAGACTTCCCTTAGCTTAGAGAATAAGTTGAAATAATTTGCCAGCAAAAATACTGTGGTTTTCTTTTTCTTTTTTCCTTTCTTTGTTTGTTCTTCAAGTTGACAAGTAAATTGTCAGCTCATTCACTAAGCTGAGAGAAAATTCCCTTGAAAAGGGAACTGCCTATTTGCCTTTAGTAGATCAACCCCAATATGTCTGGAGAAGAGCAGAAAAATGAGCTGTGTGTCATCAGCAGGCATGACACTTCTTTCTACTATAAAGATACATCGGTGCCTACTTGCAGACACTGACATGACAGTGAGGATCTTTAGCACAAAGGGCCTCCTAACGGACAATTACTGGGTAGCACACTCTCCATGTGCAGGTTACTGGTGGACAAGTTTTAACAAGTAACATATCATCTGGCTTTATTCTAAAGCTGCAGTTACAAAATGCACTGAAGTAGCATCATACAGCTCTGTCATTGCTCACCAGTGCACTAGCAGCCTGATTTAATGGGAGATTATTTTTAAGGCTCATAGAGGCATACTGTACCTTCACAAAGGTACCTGTAGTGTTCTGCCTTGTAAAGCATGTGTACGCTTCACTCTTCGAGCACCACCCAAATAGCTAAGTCTACCACACTAGATTGCATAACCAGAAAGCAGGTCTGTTTCTTCTTCATTGACGTCTCTCCATCATGGCTGCACATCCCTGCTCTGTAAGGGGAAGCTCCAACTATTCCCTGTTATGTGTTATCAGAAAAGACAGAAGGCATTGGCTGCTGCTGGAGTCACAGTTTGGGGTCCAGCAGGTGTAAGGCACAGCATCACGTAGATTTAGCTGAGGCACTATGATAGACAGACAGTATTTTTGCTAAGTGGTAAACCCTTTTGTCAAAACCACTGGTGAACACTGGCCATATATCAAATAATGGACTGATCCACTAGGTCCTCTGATTTGTCCCCAAATGAAAACATTTGTAATTTGATAAAGCAAGTGAACAACAGGCTGGAAGAACTCAAATGACACTGGCTAGTAATAACATTTCAAGATGACTTTGAGCAACATTTTGATTCAATAACTAACCAAATAAATGTTACAGTACAAATGGAGGCCATAGCTCCTACTGATTTTTAGTAATTTGGGTAATAACATTTACATTCTCGTTTCATGATATTTCACAGAGACATTATTTATTCTATGAAGTATATATTTAGATTACCAGATTTAATGAAAATCCATTCAGCTCTTGATAGGTGTTGCAATTTTCTATTTTACCATTGTATATTTTTATCCTATTATATAATTAAAATGTGAATGTGTGCTAAGTAAAGCACTATGTAAATTGTTGGCACTATATAAATACCTGTAATAAATAAGTACATAAAATAGGAAAATAAGCCTGAAGTTGGAAAAAAAGAAATGGAGAGAGGTGATTGACACAAATCATATCTACTCTTGTACTATCTTATACAATGTTAGTGTCATAATACTTGCAATTGTGGTGGGTACGAAAGGTGCTTGGGTAACACACAAAGATTCAGGGAGAGGCCAGAAGTAGGAACGTCCCTATAATGAGGCAACCTGAGCTGTTGACTCAAGTGGCATCTCTTTAGGTCATGTGGGGGAGGGGGGGGGCAGCAGGCAGATAAGCATGGCTCTGCCTCTGTTGCACAATGTGCCTGCTGCCCCCTTTATGGCCAGAGCATCCCAGGTTGCTAAGAGCCGGGAAGGGAGGTGTGTAAATGCCATACACACTGGTTGCCACTGGTTGCCTGCCTCTCCATAGTGTGCACATCATCAGCAATCCCCCCCCCACAGACGGTAAAAAGGCTAGGGACACCCCTGGCTGGATGTGCACGTCGGGAGCTGTGACTCCTAGAGAAAAAATGCAAAGAAAGGGAGACTCACTCTTCAGGTTCAGAGAAAGAGGATCTTGGTGTGGCATTGGGACTGAGACAAAGAATCACAAAAGAAAAGATTTCACAGGCCTTTACCATTTTAGTAAGCTCCTCAACTGGCATCAGGAGGGCTCTCATTGGTTTGTGGGAGAGTAGAGGGCTTAAATGTTACTTGAAGCCACCTGAGCACACAGGGATGGCTTCTCAGTGAAATACTTAGGGGCAGCACAACGTTTTTGTAAATTACATTTGTTAACTTTAAGTATTGTTCTAATAAAGATTCAACACATCCACAGCAGATATACTGGTCACAAATACCCCAATATATTATATATTCTTAACACTAACTTAACAGTTACCTCAGTGGAAATACATTCATCTCTTTATGAGTGAGGTAAAAGATGTAATAAGGTACATTTGCATACTTATCCTACTGTGATATTGACAGTGATTAATTAAATTGTCAGTTTCTGAAATAGGTGAAATATAAGCTCTTATAATGAAAGGACATTTTAGCAAAATGTTCTTGTACTTGTCAAATGTCCATTACCACTGAAGCTCATCATAGCTATTTTTTTAAGTCAGCACATTGTTTAGCACAAAATACAGGAGTCAAGTTACGCATTTAAAGTTACAGAGTGAAGCCTTAAACTGAATGATACATACACTATGTTGGGCATCATAACCATCTATATTTTAGCAGACACAAACTAGTTGCCACTCAGCATACACAATACATGCAGATATAGGATTTTGTTTTTACATTTTTTCTTTTATCTAGTTTGGTATAAACCAGGGGCGGACTGGGCCGGGGGGCAAGGTGGCAATTGCCCCCCCGGCCGCTGCCACCTGCACCCGGCCGCCCAACCTCCGCATCCG
>NW_017309916.1:34696-39571 GCF_000935625.1 Nanorana parkeri
TATTGCTGGGATTTGTAGTCCTCTATAGCTGATGCTGTTCTGCATTGCTGTATAATGGTATTGCTGGGATTTATAGTCCGCTATAGCTGATGGTATTCTGCAATGTTGTGTAATGTATTGCTTGGAATTGTAGTTCTCTATAGCCAATGCCATTCTGCAATGCTGTACAACGTATTTCTGAGTTAGTGGCAGAACTACCAGTGGCGCAGCAGTCATTCACGCGCACAGCCCTGACGTGGCATCCCTCCCCTACCAGTGTGCTTTACATTTCCTAAACCGATAAATACATTCACACTACTGTTACAAGAATGGCAAAAGTGGCAGACAGGTGCGTCCGGGGAAGAGGCAGAGCGGGAGGGGGGCCAAGTTGCCGCACCATGGGCCTCTGGGTTGTACTTGCCCCCTGGGCTAAAAGTTGCCAGTCAGCCCCTGGTATAAACTCTTACAGAAAGCATGTCACAACCTAAAAAAACAGCAGGAAAAATACAGAAAGAAATCAAGTATTATAAATGCTCACTTGCAGTGCTTTTCCTTTCTATAAATTATTGTTGTATTCACTTGTAGTGCACTTAAATTGCTAGAAAATGTGACTACTCCAGGAGAGTGAAATACTTAGCACAGCCCCCTCTTTCCTTGCACTTCATAAAGCTCTCTTCTTTGGAGAGTGTCTTATTACTGTATGTGCTGGCCTAGCTGCTTCACCTCCTTACATACATTTTTAAATAGCTGTTGGGGTAAGAGCAAAGGGGAATACTATACATTGTCACATGAGTGAACGCTCTGAGACTGCTCCTATAAACAGTGTTTGGTGAAAAAGGCGTTGGACTCTGTAGGAAACAGTCTGAATATTCATAGCTGCATGATAGCTTCATCAGGTGGGCCCACATTTTTTTCTTGATTGCAGTGTCACTGACATCTACTGACAGTTAGATTCACAGAAGCCCATACATCTGCTACTATGATAGGACGTTTAGTACTAAAGCTGGCCATACACCTGTCAATTTCTTTTGTTCAACCCGCGGGCTGAACGGAGGCAATAGATGTGATTCCTCCATCAACACAAACATGTCGTTCGAGGAATCGCCGATGTTTGCATTGTTGTCAGAATACCCGATCAGAGCGGGCAGATCATTGGCTGCTGGCTCTGATCACATGAAGATTTTCCAGCAAGCTCCTTCGATCAACTGAACGAGGAATGCTGGCTGAAAAAGAGCCGACAGCACCACACACTGTGTGAATTTCGGCCCGTACATTGAAAACCGAACGAAATTCGCCAAGTGTGTGGGCACCTTAAGAGGAAAAACAATTGTTCGTTTAAATTTCAACCAGGCACACATAGTACTATTTGTTTCTAGCAGAGAAAATAATTGGATAAATGAAATGCATATAAGCAACTGGGTGAACTTTATCTAAGTTTGTGATTTTTTGGTGAGGAATTTGCTGGTGTTGGTAGCTTGCAGTAATGAACAAATCCAGTTTTGAATCTAAATCTTATGGTATGTTCTGGATTTCAGTTAAGGTAGAATACCTAGCCCTAACAATAAACTTTTTTTTTCTTGCCTCCACGTACTTGTTTTAAAATAGATTTTCATTTCACACATAAAAACAAAACATCCATGCTTCAAATTGAGCCAGACTTTTGTGTAGCGGTTCCCTCTATTAAGCCATAATTTCCCACTACCAAGCCCACATTTCATAATGGTCAGCAAACATTTTTGCCTGGCACACCTCCCATGCAATCTGCATTGGTGGAATCTCTTTCTGATTGTAGATGCATGCACCAAGGGAATTTCCTATACTTGTCTGTGCCATCTACGGGCACTGGTGCCGTGCGAATGGCATGCACCCTTTTATAAATGAACCCCTAACAGTTACCTGAGGATCCCACAGAGTAAATTGTAGAGTTCTTGAAGACTACTTTTAGCATCTTTTGGTCAGTCTTGGGCTGAATTTGCTGGGCTGGCCAGACCTAGATAAATTTACAGTCACTTGAAATCTTCACCACTTGTAGAATCTTTTACTTGCAGTGAAATGTTTGATTTCTAGTAGGGATGTCCCGATATCACTTTTTCAGGACCAAGTACAAGTACTTCCCCTTATGTACTTGCTGATACCAATTACCGATACTTTTTCTTAAAGGGACAGGTGACATTTAAAAAAAAACAATTCAGACTAATGATTTTAGGCCAATTTCTTTATGATTATGAAGAACGTTAATTTAAGACTTTTTTAGAACAATAAATTAACTTTTTGTCACTTATGATTGCAAGTTGTTGCGAGTCAGTGACTGCTTTAGTGTTAAAATATGGTGCTGTATTTTTAGGATAGTGTGTTTATAATATCATTTTATGTAGAAATCCACATTTATTTAATATTTTCCTTCTGCGTGGCGTGATCTAGCAATGGCTACAACATCCGAAATAAGGAAATGCAGTAATGACCCATATATCTTCTGCTACATCTGTAGCAGCTTCACTTTGCAGGATCAAAGGCGCAAACATCAATACCTTTGTCAAGAAGGTTTATCTTGCCTACTTTAAAGTACGACTTGGAGAAGGGCGGTGCCTCACGATGTGCCTCGCTGGTGAGGTCGTAGTCGGCGCGGTGTGGGAGAGCAGCCGCGAGTCACCGCTGGTACGGTGGGAGGAGCTCCAGGGTCCTCATTTAGTCTTAGCAATAACCTGCTCGTCTATCCCCTCCTGCCGGCCCCTCCCAGGTCCGTCTGTCCCTGCAAGGTCCATCTGTCTCCACAGCTGCCCCCTCCCCATCATGGTTTTCTGGCTGTCCCGCTCTTCTGGGGGACCTGGGACCACGGCAATAATTTCAGGATGGAGAGCGGTGGTGGTCAGTGACACAGGAACTCTGTATTCACAGCACTTCCTGTGTCAGCTGTCACATGTGAAGCTGTTCAGAAAATCCAGCACAATCCTGTGCTGGATTTTCTGTACTGGAAGGCAGGCTTATAAAGAGAACCTGTCACCTCCAAATGATATCAATAAAGTTAAGTGAAAAAGAAAACGTGATAAATACAAAATATTATAATAAAATTTTTAAAAAGTTATAAAAAATGCGGGGGCGTGGTAGGTGCGTGAGCAATATGGCCGCATAGCTCCGGTGCTCTGCTTACCTTCCCTGCATAGAACTCATATCAACATCTCACAGCGACTCAAAATAGCTCCTGTACACTGGGAAGACATCGCTACCACCTCTACTGATGAGCTGCAAAAGGAAAGAAGGTCATAGGCCGCAAAAACATACTGAACTCTTTCTTCCTTCATCCTCGTCTTCTCTGACCTCGGCTGACTCTCTCTCGGAAAAAAAAGCCCAGCTCTACATGAAACAGCCAGAGGAGATTGAGTCTCATCTTGTTCACCATTCTCCTCACTAGTGATGGGCTGAACAGCTGAGTTTGGTTCTAATTTGAACTTTCGAACATGGAAAAAGTTGTAACTCGAACTTAGAACTCAATGAAAGTCTATGGGACCAGAACTCGGAAAATCAAATGTCCCCATCTAGAAGGTTTTTATGCAAGTTATTGGCCATAGAAAGGGTATAGGAATCTGGGTACTGCCCAGGGGGACATGTATCATTGGAAAAAAAAAACACTTTAAAAAATTTTGACTACCAAAGCTGATATCTTATGTGTGCAGGAAACACACTTTAAGTGGGACTATGCTCCATCCTGCACCCTTAAAACTTTTCTGCATATTTCTATGTCCAATACACTGTGTGCCAAGAAACGTTGAGATCTTATTGTGATTAGACAGACTGTAGAAATTTACTCTTCAGTTCATACTATAGTGGAAGATCCCCTAGGGCGCTATATTATTTTGGTTGGTGAACTCCCTTTTTACATTATTTAATCTTTATGCACGGAACACGCATTAATTGCCTTTTCTTAATAGACTTCTCCTCTGTGAGACAAGGTAACTTGATTCTTTGTGGAGCCTTTAATATGGTGCCTGACAGCAATATGGACTCCTCAAGCTTTCATAAACATTCTTCTCCCACCCTTTGCTCCTTTCTTTCCAAGGGGGGTTTTTACGTCTGTCAATGTTTACATGCCAATGAAAGGGATTTTACCTATTTTTCTACTGTTCATAATTCATACTCTAGAATAGATTAATTTTTGGTGGAACTGCTGCTTCTCCAGAGGGTCTCGGAGAGATATATTGTGGTCTGACCGTGCCTCGATTTCTTTGGCATTTTCCCAGGAACACTCTGCATGTCCTCTGCACCTTTGGAGAAATGACACTTTCTTAATGAGTCAATGCTGCTAATATAGCATTCATTACTGATCATTTAAAGGAAAATGTTTCCATAAATGGATTTTGTAAATTACCCTTATATAGTATGGAACTCTCACAAAGCCTATATTCGAGGCTTACTTATTAGACTGAGTGCATGGATGGCTAAGATATGGTCCAGGCGACTGACTGACCATTTGGGGTTGATTTACTAACCTCACAAACACGCCACAAACACGCCATGCAAAAACACGCCGATTGCGCGCGTGCGCGTATACGCTTGGCGCGGAAGCGTATGCAGGTTATAAAGATGCTTGATAAATACTACCAACGCGCGCGCATGGCGTGTTAAAATGCCGAGGATTCAATAGGGATGTGCAACAACCAACAACCAACAAACAGCAAAGGGAAGCCCAGTGGCTGAGCGGTTAGAGGACATGCCACACAACACCTATTTCCCCGGTTCAAATCCTGCATCAAGTGAGTGGAATTAATCCACATACAGCAATGCAAACATCCTGGCCAAAATCAGAAAACTGATATAAATCTACAGACGCAAAAATATAACAACAACTGTACATATATGCCACAAATGGAAATGTGTCCATCATTTGTATGCTGTTGTGAA
>NW_017309917.1:0-1147 GCF_000935625.1 Nanorana parkeri
GTGGGCTCCAGGGGGTCAGTGTGGGCTCCAGGGGGTCAGTACGGGCTCTCAGGGGGTCAGTGTGGGCTCCAGGGGGTCAGTATGGGCTCTCAGGTGGTCAGTGTGGGCTCCACGGGGTCAGTGTGGGCTCCAGGGGGTCAGTGTGGGCTCCAGGGGGTCAGTATGGGCTCTCAGGTGGTCAGTGTGGGCTTCAGACGGTCAGTGTGGGCTCCAGTGTGTTGTGGACGTTGTTATTAAGATGTGTTATATTGTCATCATGTCTCTCAGTGTCGGGTTGCTGGGCAATGGTCTATGGGGTCGTGGCCGGGATTTACCAGCACTGAGGGTAAACCATTGGAGTGGATGTCTTCCTGTGGATTTGGATTCATATCCATCCATGAACCTCACCTACAACTAACCATGACCAGTGTTGGGCAGTGCTGAGTGGAAGGGGCAGTGTTGGGCAGTGCTGTGTGGAAGGGGCAGTGTTGGGCAGTGCTGTGTGGAAGGGGCAGTGTAGGGCAGTGCTGTGTGGAAGGGGCAGTGTAGGGCAGTGCTGTGTAGCAGGGGCAGTGTTGGGCAGTGCTGTGTGGAAGGGGCAGTGTTGGGCAGTGCTGAGTGGAAGGGGCAGTGTTGGGCAGTGCTGAGTGGAAGGGGCAGTGTTGGGCAGTGCTGAGTGGAAGGGGCAGTGTTGGGCAGTGCTGAGTGGAAGGGGCAGTGTTGGGCAGTGCTGAGTGGAAGGGGCAGTGTTGGGCAGTGCTGAGTGGAAGGGGCAGTGTTGGGCAGTGCTGAGTGGAAGGGGCAGTGTTGGGCAGTGCTGAGTGGAAGGGGCAGTGTTGGGCAGTGCTGTGTGGAAGGGGCAGTGTTGGGCAGTGCTGTGTGGAAGGGGCAGTGTTGGGCAGTGCTGTGTGGAAGGGGCAGTGTTGGGCAGTGCTGTGTGGAAGGGGCAGTGTTGGGCAGTGCTGTGTGGAAGGGGCAGTGTTGGGCAGTGCTGTGTGGAAGGGGCAGTGTTGGGCAGTGCTGTGTAGAAGGGGCAGTGTTGGGCAGTGCAGTGTGGAAGGGGCAGTGTTGGGCAGTGCTGTGTGGAAGGGGCAGTGTTGGGCAGTGCTGAGTGGAAGGGGCAGTGTTGGGCAGTGCTGTGTGGAAGGGGCAGTGTTGGGCAGTGCTG
>NW_017309917.1:19518-20685 GCF_000935625.1 Nanorana parkeri
GGTCAGTGTGGGCTTCAGGGGGTCAGTGTGGGCTTTAGGGGGTCAGTGTGGGCTTCAGACAGTCAGTGTGGGCTTTAGGGGGTCAGTGTGGGCTCCAGGCGGTCAGTACAGGCTCTCAGGTGGTCAGTGTGGGCTCCAGGCGGTCAGGGTGGGCTCCAGCGGTCAGTGTGGGCTTCAGGGGGTCAGTGTGAGCTCCAGACGGTCAGTGTGGGCTCCAGGCGGTCAGTACGGGCTCTCAGGTGGTCAGTGTGGGCTCCAGGCGGTCAGTGTGGGCTCCAGGCGGTCAGTACGGGCTCTCAGGTGGTCAGTGTGGGCTCCAGGGGTCAGTGTGGGCTCCAGGGGGTCAGTGTGGGCTCCAGGGGGTCAGTGTGGGCTCCAGGGGGTCAGTGTGGGCTCCAGGGGGTCAGTACGGGCTCTCAGGGGGTCAGTGTGGGCTCCAGGGGGTCAGTATGGGCTCTCAGGTGGTCAGTGTGGGCTCCACGGGGTCAGTGTGGGCTCCAGGGGGTCAGTGTGGGCTCCAGGGGGTCAGTATGGGCTCTCAGGTGGTCAGTGTGGGCTTCAGACGGTCAGTGTGGGCTCCAGTGTGTTGTGGACGTTGTTATTAAGATGTGTTATATTGTCATCATGTCTCTCAGTGTCGGGTTGCTGGGCAATGGTCTATGGGGTCGTGGCCGGGATTTACCAGCACTGAGGGTAAACCATTGGAGTGGATGTCTTCCTGTGGATTTGGATTCATATCCATCCATGAACCTCACCTACAACTAACCATGACCAGTGTTGGGCAGTGCTGAGTGGAAGGGGCAGTGTTGGGCAGTGCTGTGTGGAAGGGGCAGTGTTGGGCAGTGCTGTGTGGAAGGGGCAGTGTAGGGCAGTGCTGTGTGGAAGGGGCAGTGTAGGGCAGTGCTGTGTAGCAGGGGCAGTGTTGGGCAGTGCTGTGTGGAAGGGGCAGTGTTGGGCAGTGCTGAGTGGAAGGGGCAGTGTTGGGCAGTGCTGAGTGGAAGGGGCAGTGTTGGGCAGTGCTGAGTGGAAGGGGCAGTGTTGGGCAGTGCTGAGTGGAAGGGGCAGTGTTGGGCAGTGCTGAGTGGAAGGGGCAGTGTTGGGCAGTGCTGAGTGGAAGGGGCAGTGTTGGGCAGTGCTGAGTGGAAGGGGCAGTGTTGGGCAGTGCTG
>NW_017309917.1:39150-39499 GCF_000935625.1 Nanorana parkeri
GGTCAGTGTGGGCTCCAGGGGGTCAGTGTGGGCTCAAGGGGGTCAGTGTGGGCTTCAGACGGTCAGTGCGGGCTCCAGGGGGTCAGTGTGGGCTTCAGACGGTCATTGTGTGCTCCAGGGGATCAGTGTGGGCTCCAGGGGATAAATGTGGGCTCCATGGGGTCAGTGTGGGCTTCAGGGGGTCATTGTGGGCTTCAGGGGGTCAGTGTGGGCTTCAGACAGTCAGTGTGGGCTTCAGACAGTCAGTGTGGGCTTCAGACAGTCAGTGTGGGCTTCAGACGGTCAGTGTGGGCTTTAGGGGGTCAGTATGGGCTTCAGACAGTCAGTGTGGGCTCCAGGCGGTCAGTGT
>NW_017309918.1:0-430 GCF_000935625.1 Nanorana parkeri
AGATCCCTCTCAGATACAAGGATGGGGAGCGAGCGGCGCGCCCCTGAGACTCTGTGCAGGAGATCCCTCTCAGATACAAGGATGGGGAGCGAGCGGCGCGCGCCGGCACACTTACGTCTCGGAGGTTGAAGGTGATTTCCAGGCTGGACCAGAAATAGTCGGAGAATTCCGGGTACATGTCCAGGACCTCCAGCAGGTCCTCCCGGTGAATCTTGTGCAGGTCGCAGTAGGTGAGAGCGCGGACGTCGGCGTTGGACTTCCCGGGCCGTGCGTACAGGTTTATGGGCTCCCCGAATATGTCATTCTTCCCTGGAGG
Source organism: Nanorana parkeri (assembly GCF_000935625.1). Taxonomy (NCBI): domain Eukaryota; kingdom Metazoa; phylum Chordata; class Amphibia; order Anura; family Dicroglossidae; genus Nanorana; species Nanorana parkeri. Next base: position 317 of record NW_017309918.1, read on the forward strand.
AGAGGGCAAAGGTCAGACGGTGAGCCGATCCTGTACCCCCCCAATGACTGAGCCGATCCTGCGCCACCCCCCCAATGACTGAGCCGATCCTGCGCCACCCCCAATGACTGAGCC
>NW_017309918.1:4007-6856 GCF_000935625.1 Nanorana parkeri
GCTACTTTGTGTATCCGGGACAACATTATTATTATGCGGGATTTATAGAGCGCCAACAGTGTGCGCAGCGCTGTACAATGTAAGGAAGACAATACAAGACAAGATGGTAAGGAGGGCCCCGCCCCTGAGGGCTTACACTCTGAAAGGGAGGGGCCAGTGATACATGAGGAGGGAGCTGTGTGGGGATGAATGGTTGAGCGGTCAGGTTGAGGTGGGATCGGCTTCCCTGAAGAGATGAGTCCTAAGGGATCGCCTAAAGGCAATCAAGGTGGGAGATAAGACGGACAGGTTGGGGTAGAGAGTTCCATAGGATGGGAGAGACTCTACAGAAGTCCTAGACGCGAGCATGGGAGGAGTTGACGAGGGAGCTGGAAAGCCGGAGGTCTAGGGAGGAGCGGAGGGGACGGTTAGGGTGATACAGCCCTCGGGGGCGGGGCCATCCTTACCACATTGTATTGTGATTGTAATGTCTTCCTTATATTGTACAGCGCTGCGCACACTGTTGGCGCTCTATAAATACTATGTAATAATAATAATCTGAGACCAGGTTGGAGATATAGACGGGGGCGGAGTTGTGGACGGCTTTGCAAGTCATTGTTAATATCTACAATTTTGAAACATTCCCAAAATACATCGCCAAATCACATCAAAGCTAATCCCCCCTCCCCCTCCCCTCCCGGCTCTTCTCCCGTCACTATAGATATAAAGTATACATTGTATTCCATCATTTGTCACATGACGACGAGGATCCTGCACAGCTGACACGTCCATGCGTCCCGTGTGATCAGCAACAAAACACAACGAGGGGGATCTATCAGAACTGGAGCCGCTGTGCACGGCGACCAATCAGCTTCTCCGTCTCATTTTCAATTCTTACCTGAGCAAACTGGAGAGAGAAGCCGATTGGTTGCCGTGGACAGCTGCTCCAGTCTTGATAAATTCCCCCCCAATGTCTTCTTGTGCAGGACGCATGTCATTGTCAGAAAATACCGCATTATGGCCACTAGATGGAGCCGGGGAGCCCAGGAAATGAAAACGAATGGCTCTGTGAACCTTTTATTAGGGATGCACCGATACCGATACTCGGCCACATGCTCCCGATGCCTATCCCGGCAACCGGAACTTCCGGCATCGGGAAGCCGAGTGGCGAGTCATTACGTGTCGCCCGGCTTCTTAATTGGCCGGGAGACGGCTCCATGCTTCCTCGTCACCAGGGAGCATGGAGCCGGCTTTCTGGCCAAACAGTAGAGACAGAGGAGAGAGCAGCAGTGAGGGAGAACAGTGGAGATCACAGAGGACGGGGAGAGGATGAGATGGTGATAAGGACGCAGGTCACAGCAGAGAATGGCGGAGGAAGCGGGGACACAGACATCTTGGATGAAGTCAGCAGGAGACAACTGTTGTCAGAGACGTTAGACTCACCGCGTTCATATCGATGCCGTTGGTGTAGGACCAGGCGTGTTGGAAATACTCCTCCAGGCGCTGGCGTAGGGGGTTGGGAATCTGGTGGAAACGGATGAATTCCCGGACCCGCAGCATCTGGGTGTGATACCTGGCGGTGCCGGAGTACAGTCGCTGGATGATCGCAGATACGTTCCCGAAAATGCTGGCGTACATCAGTGCTGGAGGGGCAAGGAAGGGACAACATTGCATCTCCTCCACCATACATAGCGCCACGTGCATCTTATGGCTGAGCCCGTCACCAGGGCGGCGCCCTCATAATACCAGCTAAGGGTGGAGTGCGGGGACATGGGCACCTGGCACTGGAGAACCATCCACAGGAACCCCCCTGACCCGGATAATGGGGGATACGGGGGGCCCAGATTGGTGGCTGCACCACAACACACCAATTCCCTGGATCAGATTATATGCAAAGTGCCGCCCGGGGAATTCTCCTCCAGGAGATGGGAACACATTTCTGGCTACCTGATAAAAATTCGGAATGTCTGATACACTCTATCACCCGAAGTATCGGGGCGCCTATACACGCACATGAACTTTAATGGCCCCCCAGTCTTAGTCCGTAGGGTTCAGTATTGGGTTGGCTCCGCCCTCTAATGGCCCCCACATTGGGAAACAGCCGGCTGCGGCTCCTTCTCCTAATATCCTGCAGATGGCAGTATAACCCAACACATTACACTTCACAGGTGTCCAGAAACTGCCTCATCCAGAACTTCCCGGCCTGCAACTCTCTAACCTCCTCAAGAGAGACCCATCAGCCCTCCTGACCTCAGTGAGTCAATGACCTGGAACAAGCATGCAGCTAGTGAGGTCTGAGAAGAGTCCCCTTCTGGCTTGCTCTGGGCCAATGAACAAACATTTCTGTGGTAGGGACTCTGCCTTAAGCTGGACGGTCCCTATTCTAATGTAGTGTGTGCAGATTGGCCCTCCCCAGCCTGAGCTCTGTGTTATCTGCGATCGTTAGGCGTCTCCTAGGCCCAAGGACATTGATTGCTCCGGCCTGCTGCAGCGGAGTGTCCTGAGAAGACACAATGTATGGGGGTTCTTCTGCCAATGAATGAGGGTTTGTGCCGGTGACGTGGGCCGGGGAGGGGGACCAATACTTGGAGACATTCTAGAAGGGACTTTCCCTCCCGGGCTTTGTCTGGGGTCCAGTCTTTGGCTTCCAGGTCCTCTGCATGGAGGAAGTCAGAACCAAGAACAAGTGTTTCTTTCTCTTAGCTGCCCATTTAGACCTAAAGTGTCCAACCTGGTCTGTGGCCGAGGTCTAGAGTCGCAACCTGGTCTGTGGCCGAGGTCTAGAGTCGCAACCTGGTCTGTGGCCGAGGTCTAGAGTTTTGACCTGGTCTGTGGCCGAGGTCTAGAGTCCCGCCCTGGTCTGTGGCGCG
>NW_017309918.1:14094-15154 GCF_000935625.1 Nanorana parkeri
GAGGAGGTCGTACTTACATCCGATCAGCATGACGCATATGGAGAAGATCTTCTCGGAGTTGGTGTTGGGGGACACGTTTCCGAAGCCCACGCTGGTCAGGCTGCTGAAGGTGAAGTAGAGGGCGGTGACGTACTTGTCGTTGATGGTCGGCCCCGATTTCTGGTTGCTGTTGTTGTACGGCTTCATGATCTGCGTCCCCAGCGAATAGAGCCAACCGATGGAGCGGTATTCCTGGTCGTAGTGTTCCATGTGACCAATGGCGTACCAGATGCAGGCCAGCCAATGAGCAATGAGGGCGAAGGTGCACATGAGGAGGAAGAGGACGGCCGCGCCGTACTCCGAGTACCGGTCCAACTTACGGGCCACTCGCACCAGACGCAGGAGGCGGGCCGTCTTCAGCAGGCCAATCAGAGTGGTGGTCTGGAGGGATACAAAACGGGAAAATAGTGAGCCAGAGATGAGACGGACGCATCAAACCAGAGGAGGTGACAACGTCACACGTACACCCCGGAGACACTGCCCACCATGTCCACACCAGGCGGCCATTTTGTTGGTTTGATTGGCCAATGGAATGGGGAGCGTATTATATATTATTGAGAGAAGAAGACGAGGCAATGGGCACTAATTATCAACATCAATCCGGGTGACATACAGCCCAATAACATCCACAGACCGCCAGGCAGTACAGGCCGAGAAGATACCCCCCTGCTGGGTCCTTTAATGAAATCTCTGACAGGAAGTCATCTGTGTGCAGCAAAATATTGTCCCCTCCGGCCCGGAACCTAAGATTAATGGAATTCATAATGTTATTATTAGTATCCCACTGATAAGAGTCGAGTTGCTGGCTGCGTCTAATGATCACTGGAGGGCCATCAGAGGTTCATCTCCATCTAATGAAAACCACGTTATAGGGGTGGTGCAGGTCACCCCGGGGGAGGGGGGGGGAGGGGCGCAAATCCCTTTTCAATTCAGAAAAGAGAAACACAGAATTCAAGGATGAAACGCAGTTGATACAGATCGTCCTTCTGATCCTGCAGTCAGCGGCTCCTCTGATGGACTC
>NW_017309918.1:17229-18565 GCF_000935625.1 Nanorana parkeri
CAGTCTGTTCCGACCTCTAGGCACCCCGCACGGTCTTCTCCACCCTCTAGGCATCCCCCCCCCATGGTCTGCTCCACCCGCTAGGCACCCGCACTGCGCTCCTCAGGTTCTGTTGGGTGAATGGGCTGAGCACAGACTGAAACATTCACAATCATTTCTGAGCAGCCAGAAAAGAGAAGCAACAGCCACGGAAAGTGATGAGCAAAAACCAAAGACAGGACAAGGAGCTCAGAACACTGAGGAGCCAACTGGGCGATCGCCCGACCTGACAATGTCCACACAGACACCAACACAGCGTCCACATTCACAATGCCAACATTCACCGGCGGTGTACACGGCGACAGCAGACGACGGCTGAGCGCAGAGTGACGGATGAGGGACGGCCACCGATTGGGGTGAGAGCTGATGAGCGAAGAATGACGGCAAGGAAGAGATCGGCAGAATGACACCTGACAGAGATCGGCCTTCAATGTTCTCACCGAGCGGAGGAATCTGCGGCACTCTCCCACCCGTCAACACACTGAAGGATTGAACGCTGATTCACCTCCGGTGAAAAGAACGAGACACAAGGTGCCGAACAGAAGAGGAAACGTTCAGTGAATGACCCGCGTCAGAGAGACAGGAAGTCAGACGTCACCCAACGTCCTCCCCGCACATGATAAAGCACAGAGGGGGCCCAACACAAAGATGGAGGAGGGCGCCAGTCACTGTACCTGCAATAATATCTGACCACACCTCCTCTACCTGACCACCCCCCCTCTACCTGACCACACCCCATCTATCTGACCACTCCCCCCTCTACCGGACCACACACCCCTACCAAACCACACCCCTTCTACCTGACCACACCCCATCTATCTGACCATGCCACCTCTACCAAACCACACCCCCTCTACATGACCACACCTCCTCTACCTGACCACAGCCCCTCTACATGACCACACCCCATCTATCTGACCACGCCACCTCTACCAAACCACACCCCCTCTACATGACCACACCTCCTCTACCTGACCACACCCCCTCTACCTGACTACACCCCCTCTCCACCTGACCACATCCCCACTATCTGACCACGCCCCTCCCCCCTGCTACCTGACCACACCCCTCTCTACCTGCTCACAGCACTCACCTCTCACTGTACCTGCAATATATGGCCCCACCTCCTTAATGTATCTGAAATATCTGACCACACCCCTCCCACCTGTCACTGAAATATTTGACCACACCCCTCCCACCTGTCACTGAAATATTTGACCACACCCCTCTCACACCTTTACAGTCCATCTTTTAGCATTATAAAAGCATGATGATTATAAATAGGAATTCAAAAACC
>NW_017309918.1:19233-20622 GCF_000935625.1 Nanorana parkeri
CCCAGAAGGTCCAATATGCAAATTTCAAGACCTCCTGAGCTCGGCCGCCCCTTCATTCTCTTCCTGCTGACCTATCACAATGATGGATGGAGGAGGCAGGACGTCAGTGATGGTCTCAGTACCTGTTGAAGCTTGCATATTAGACCACCCTGGGTTCGGGGCCCAGGGTGGGGAGCGGATGTTTAAAGGTACGTGCACTTCATTGTGGGGGCAGATCGGCATCATTGTAACACTGACAGGCGACAGTAACCTCAGCGTGAAGCCGGAGACACTCATTGGACGGCAGTGACAGGAGATGATGCATTGCAGAGAAGCCAGACAGGACAGGGTGACAGACCTCCGTGATTGGTGTACAGACCTGCGCCGGGAGGTGCACGTGGACGGGGGCCGAGCCGGTGACCAAGAGGAGCCACATGCGGTGCTTACCTCCTCGGTGCCGGAGCCGAAGATCAGAAGGTCGAAAGGTATGGCGGCCACCATGTCGATGAGGAACCAGCCCTTGAAGTAGTGGATGGCGATCTTGCCCGGGTGGCTGACCACCTCCTCGTTGATGTTGACGTAGGTGGTGCGGAAGTTGATGAGGATGTCGATGATGAACATGATGTCCACGATCAGGTCCACCACGCTCAGCGGGTTGCAGGAGTAGCCGCAGCTCTCGTTGGTCGTCTCTTCCTGGTCGTTCAGGAGGAAGGCCGCCGAGTACGGGGTGAAGATGGCCGTGTAGATGACCAGCAGCAGGATCAGCCAGTCCCACACGGCTTTAAAGGGACTGTAGTGGAGGATGGTCCACTTGTGGATACGAGGAGCTTGCAGTTTGTACTCGGGCAGGACGTCCGCTCCCAGCGACAGGACCTGCGGGGGGGGGGAAAGAAGGGGACAGACAGTTATTATCATGTAAAAGAGGCGGCAGATATGAGACGCTTGATCTTCCATGTGACAGGAAGTGATTTCTCTTCTGAGGGAACACAACGGGGTTCTGATGTCATATAAACGGAACAGAAGCAGCGAGGACTCCAAACTTCATCCTAATGCTGCATCCCCCCTCATCCCGGCCTAGGGTTACATGGGCCCCGTGCAGGACTGATGCATGATGACCCCCCAGGGACAGACACCAAACCCAGCTCACCAAACCCAACGGCACCAACATGAAGAACAATGTCCCCGAACCTCCATATTACATTTCCACCAAGATCTGCCAGACTACTGACATCAAAAGTAACCAAGAAGGAAGAAGAGAGCCGACAGCGGGAGGCAGGAGAGAGCCGACAGCGGGAGGCAGGAGAGAGCCGACAGCGGGAGGCAGGAGAGAGCCGACAGCGGGAGGCAGGAGAGAGCCGACAGCGGGAGGCAGGAGAGAGCCGACAGCGGGAGGCAGGAGAGAGCTGTCAG
>NW_017309918.1:21759-22299 GCF_000935625.1 Nanorana parkeri
ACAGGACCTGCGGGGGGGGGGAAAGAAGGGGACAGACAGTTATTATCATGTAAAAGAGGAGTCAGATATGAGACGCTTGATCTTCCATGTGACAGGAAGTGATTTCTCTTCTGAGGGAACACAACGGGGTTCTGATGTCATATAAACGGAACAGAAGCAGCGAGGACTCCAAACTTCATCCTAATGCTGCATCCCCCCTCATCCCGGCCTAGGGTTACATGGGCCCCGTGCAGGACTGATGCATGATGACCCCCCAGGGACAGACACCAAACCCAGCTCACCAAACCCAACGGCACCAACATGAAGAACAATGTCCCCGAACCTCCATATTACATTTCCACCAAGATCTGCCAGACTACTGACATCAAAAGTAACCAAGAAGGAAGAAGAGAGCCGACAGCGGGAGGCAGGAGAGAGCCGACAGCGGGAGGCAGGAGAGAGCCGACAGCGGGAGGCAGGAGAGAGCCGACAGCGGGAGGCAGGAGAGAGCCGACAGCGGGAGGCAGGAGAGAGCCGACAGCGGGAGGCAGGAGAGAGCTG
>NW_017309918.1:26560-27045 GCF_000935625.1 Nanorana parkeri
ACCTGCGGGGGGGGGGAAAGAAGGGGACAGACAGTTATTATCATGTAAAAGAGGAGTCAGATATGAGACGCTTGATCTTCCATGTGACAGGAAGTGATTTCTCTTCTGAGGGAACACAACGGGGTTCTGATGTCATATAAACGGAACAGAAGCAGCGAGGACTCCAAACTTCATCCTAATGCTGCATCCCCCCTCATCCCGGCCTAGGGTTACATGGGCCCCGTGCAGGACTGATGCATGATGACCCCCCAGGGACAGACACCAAACCCAGCTCACCAAACCCAACGGCACCAACATGAAGAACAATGTCCCCGAACCTCCATATTACATTTCCACCAAGATCTGCCAGACTACTGACATCAAAAGTAACCAAGAAGGAAGAAGAGAGCCGACAGCGGGAGGCAGGAGAGAGCCGACAGCGGGAGGCAGGAGAGAGCCGACAGCGGGAGGCAGGAGAGAGCCGACAGCGGGGGGCAGGAGAGAGC
>NW_017309918.1:27222-28386 GCF_000935625.1 Nanorana parkeri
GACCCCCTTCCCTCCCCCATCATGACCCACTTCCTTCCGCCATCCTGAACCCCTTCCTTCCGCCATCCTGAACCCCTTCCTTCCGCCATCCTGAACCTCTTCCCTAGGCCATCTTGAACCACTTCCCTCCTCCATCTTGAACCACTTCCTTCCGCCATCTTGAACCACTTCCTTCCGCCATCATGAACCACTTCCTTCCGCCATCCTGAACCCCTTCCTTCCGCCATCCTGAACCTCTTCCCTCCTCCATCTTGAACCACTTCCCTCCTCCATCTTGAACCACTTCCTTCCGCCATCTTGAACCACTTCCTTCCGCCATCATGAACCACTTCCTTCCGCCATCCTGAACCCCTTCCTTCCGCCATCCTGAACCTCTTCCCTCCTCCATCTTGAACCACTTCCCTCCTCCATCTTGAACCACTTCCTTCCGCCATCTTGAACCACTTCCTTCCGCCATCATGAACCACTTCCTTCCGCCATCATGAACCCCTTCCTTCCGCCATCCTGAACCACTTCCCTCCGCCATCCTGAGCCACTTCCCTCCGCCATCATGAACCCCTTCCTTCCGCCATCCTGAACCACTTCCCTCCGCCATCATGAACCACTTCCCTCCGCCATCCTGAACCTCTTCCCAAGGCCATCCTGAACCACTTCCCTCCGCCATCCTGAGCCACTTCCCTCCGCCATCATGAACCCCTTCCCTCCGCCATCATGAACCCCTTCCTTCCACCATCCTGAACCACTTCCTTCCACCATCCTGAACCACTTCCCTCCGCCATCCTGAACCCCTTCCCTCCGCCATCCTGAACCACTTCCCTCCGCCATCCTGAACCCCTTCCCTCACTCTTCCATGGACACTAGGACAGAAGGAGGTTCTGGTGGGACGGTCAGTCATGGTGAGGGAGCTCAGGGAACAGACGTTGGGAGCTGCCTTTGGTCCCTTTCTCACAGAAGATACTTGGGAAGAAATTTGGGGTCGTCTCGGGACATTTGAGGACATTCATCTAGAACAATGACCGGTGGTGACACGTAGTTGGTGATTCCGGAGCATGAAACTCTGCAAAGAGCCATTGATCAGCCCCCCGGAACTTCTGCGACAAACACGGATTACTGAATGCTGCATAGCAATCAAAACTGCTCCTGTGATGCATTTAACAGCCCCAA
>NW_017309918.1:28474-29038 GCF_000935625.1 Nanorana parkeri
TTGCGGCGGAGGATTTTATGTCTTTGTTCTCCGCCATTAACGGGAAATATTCTCTCCGCTTTATTTATTGCTTTCATTACTTCTCGCGCACAAAATCCCTCGGCGCTTTACTCGCCATCGCTTCGCCGCCCGCCAGACGAGACGGAGGGAGAGAGAGCTACAATTCCCATCGGCTACACAAGAGCCTCTTAAAGGGCCAGTCCACCAGGAACTGTTTACAGTGGAGACTTGCTATCTGGTCTCTCCCGATATTGTGAAATCACCGACCGGCGGGGGATTCACAGACCGGCGGGGGATTCACAGACCGGCGGGGGATTCACCTCTCCAGCTTGTGCCAAAAAATAAAATGTCGGATTTGGCTGAATGACCCTTCGAAATATACCCGAGAGGCTAAATGCAGATTTTTGAGTTTAGTGACAGACGCGAATGGAGCGCACAGAGCAGTGATGTCACTTCCTTTTACTGTCCTTGGACTGAGGGACATAAACCTTCCGACAGCAGATTTTGGAGCCACTTTTGTAATCACAATGATGCGTGTGGCGCGGTCAGAAGTGAAGACGCAGG
>NW_017309918.1:29681-37583 GCF_000935625.1 Nanorana parkeri
CACATGGATATAAATAGATGTGGCCGGTACGGCGGCTCGCTCGGTGCCCGGTGGTGTGGCAGCCATTGTACCCTCCTCCCTGACAATGTTATCTGCCGCCATACGCAGGACGCGCACCCCGCCACCGGGTCTATTTCTGGAAGAAGTGCGCGGCCTGACGTGGAAGCACCCGAGGACTCCCGGGAATGTCAGAGGAGGACTCTGCCTGGAATGACGGGTCCCGGCACAGAGCGCGCACCCACATAATCGCACAGTCCGGGGGTTGCAGCACATCGTCACTCTGTTTGCGACGCCGACTTTCCTCAATCTGCCCAGTTTCCTGGTTCCCCCCCCCCTAGAGCTTCCCAGGGTGATGACAGGTGCTCTTCACCATCGCCACCAGCCAGGGAACGAAGGACAGATATGACAGATGGGACCTCATGCAGCACAAAAGATGTTTCATATACACGGAGCGGGCCCCGGCGGTCTCAGTCATGTATAGAGGGCCCTCAGCCATCTCAGGGGTCCATAGACATTAACTGACGTCTGCGGTAACCTCCATATAGGCTTCACTTCATCTCCAGGACAATCTCATGTCAGGGCCGCTGTACAACGATTACAATGATATCCCCTGGACACTCATTATATACCACCGACCGTATCCTCCCCACCAGGAACAGCAAGGAGAAGAACTGTCTGTGCTCACACATTTCCTGTGAACTCTGCAATACATTCTCCTGACCCCTGAACTCTGCAATGCATTCTCCTGACCCCTGAACTCTGCAAAACAATTCTCCTGACCCCTGAACTCAGCGTCATATACTACTAACCCCTGAACTCTGCATTACATACTGCTGACCCCTGAACCCTGCATTACATACTGCTGACCCCTGAACTCTGCAATGCATTCTACTGACCCCTGAACTCTGCAATGCATTCTCCTGACCCCTGAACTCTGCAATGCATTCTCCTGACCCCTGAACTCTGCAATACATTCTCCTGACCCCTGAACTCAGCGTCATATACTCCTGACCCCTGAACTCTGCAATGCATTCTACTGACCCCTGAACTCTGAGTTACTTATAGTGTGCTTGAACCTGTGTTAAATACTACTGACCCCTGAACCCTGCATCATTCCCTGCAAAGAAAGCCAAAAACGTCCTCTCATCACCTCCAGGGGATCCGACTCCATCAGCCAAAGGGATCAATAGAATTCTCAGAGATCAATCCAGAACCAAGTGCGTGACCGAGATCCCGACCTGACCCAAATACCAACACGCGCGCGCCCCCCCCCCCCCGCGCGGACTCTGTACACCGACCACCACACTGCCCATACACAGAGCATGAGAACAGATACCGAGAATGACACCCGGCATACTGGACAAGAGAAGTGGTACTGTGCAGAGTCCATACATAGAGAATAAGAACAGATACAGAGAATGACTCCCAATATACAGGACAAGGGAAGTGGTACTGTGCAGAGTCCATACATACAGAATAAGAACAGATACTGAGAATGACACCCGGCATACGGGACGAGGGAAGTGGTACTGTGCAGAGTCCATACATACAGAATAAGAACAGATACCGAGAATGACACCCGGCATACAGGACAAGAGAAGTGGTACTGTGCAGAGTCCATACATAGAGAATAAGAACAGATACCGAGAATGACACCCGGCATACTGGACAAGAGAAGTGGTACTGTGCAGAGTCCATACATAAAGAATAAGAACAGATACCGAGAATGACACCCGGTATACAGGACAAGGGAAGTGGTACTGTGCAGAGTCCATACATACAGAATAAGAACAGATACTGAGAATGATACCCGGCATACGGGACGAGGGAAGTGGTGCTGAGCATGGTTTGTATGTTGTGCACTATGATCTGGTACATTAATAGTCTTCTCTAAGTGCCGTGTGTATTCCCCGGACGCCGGTGACGGTTTCCATAGAGGAGCTGTAATGGGATTGATCTGTTCTATATACAACCAAATAAACATCTCGGGGCGAATATGTGCAAATAAACCGAGAAGAGAAAAATAACTCGGATTGGAGAAGTCGGTCGCAGCGATCAATCGGCTTTTATCCATAAAATGAACAACCGGCCATGAAGGGCCTCTGCGAGGGGAGAATTCTTACATTATTCTCTCTGATTAATTCATTACTTCATTGAGGTAATTAGGCCGCGCTTAGTACATCTTGTCCTCCTCTGCCGCCGCTTATCCGCCCCGCCCCCGACCCGTGCTCGCCATCAATATCCAACTGTCATATACAGCAGCTGCAGTGGCCGGTGCAATCCACAAACACACCGCCAGAAACATAATATATAAACATTGATCAGAGGGAGATAGAGATACAAAGTAACATTGTTTATAAACATTGATAAGAGGGGAGATAGAGAGATACAAAGTAACATTGTTTATAAACATTGATCAGAGGGGAGATAGAGAGATACAAAGTAACATTGTTTATAAACATTGATCAGAGGGAGATAGAGAGATACAAAGTAACATTGTTTATAAACATTGATCAGAGTTAGATAGAGAGATACAAAGTAACATTGTATATAAACATTGATCAGAGGGAGATAGAGAGATACAAAGTAACATTGTATATAAACATTGATCAGAGGGAGATAGAGAGATACAAAGTAACATTTTATATAAACATTGATCAGAGGGAGATAGAGAGATACAAAGTAACATTGGAGGACCCCGGTGGATCTAAGTGTGGAAGGAATCTGATAGACGCAGAGCTCCGCCTCCCCACATGTCATATCTCAGTGTTTACATTCTGTCGGTAATTAACGAAGTGATAATTAACAAACACATATGTGCTCTGAGCTGTCGCTGCGCCGCGTTCCCAGATCAGGAGCTCCTAATGATGGCTGGAAGACGGAGGATTCCTCAGGACACGCCGGATTCTCTGACCGTCTGCCGGAACCCCCAGGAGTAACTATCACATGGACACCCAGCTAGGGGGTGAAATCTGCCTCATCCCAGACCGGATCTGTACACCCGCTGTGCCCATTATGAGGGCCCCCCACCATCCCTGTGCCGAGTTCCCGGGTCTGTACCCCCGCTGTGCCCATTATGAGGAGCTCCCACCATCCCTGTGCTGAGTTCCTGGGTCTGTACACCCGCTGTGCCCATTATGAGGAGCTCCCACCATCCCTGTGCTGAGTTCCTGGGTCTGTACACCCGCTGTGCCCATTATGAGGAGCTCCCACCATCCCTGTGCTGAGTTCCTGGGTCTGTACACCCGCTGTGCCCATTATGAGGAGCTCCCACCATCCCTGTGCTGAGTTCCTGGGTCTGTACACCCGCTGTGCCCATTATGAGGAGCTCCCACCATCCCTGTGCTGAGTTCCTGGGTCTGTACACCCGCTGTGCCCATTATGAGGAGCTCCCACCATCCCTGTGCTGAGTTCCTGGGTCTGTACACCCGCTGTGCCCATTATGAGGAGCTCCCACCATCCCTGTGCTGAGTTCCTGGGTCTGTACACCCGCTGTGCCCATTATGAGGAGCTCCCACCATCCCTGTGCTGAGTTCCTGGGTCTGTACACCCGCTGTGCCCATTATGAGGAGCTCCCACCATCCCTGTGCTGAGTTCCTGGGTCTGTACACCCGCTGTGCCCATTATGAGGAGCTCCCACCATCCCTGTGCTGAGTTCCTGGGTCTGTACACCCGCTGTGCCCATTATGAGGAGCTCCCACCATCCCTGTGCTGAGTTCCTGGGTCTGTACACCCGCTGTGCCCATTATGAGGAGCTCCCACCATCCCTGTGCTGAGTTCCTGGGTCTGTACACCCGCTGTGCCCATTATGAGGAGCTCCCACCATCCCTGTGCTGAGTTCCTGGGTCTGTACACCCGCTGTGCCCATTATGAGGAGCTCCCACCATCCCTGTGCTGAGTTCCTGGGTCTGTACACCCGCTGTGCCCATTATGAGGAGCTCCCACCATCCCTGTGCTGAGTTCCTGGGTCTGTACACCCGCTGTGCCCATTATGAGGAGCTCCCACCATCCCTGTGCTGAGTTCCTGGGTCTGTACACCCGCTGTGCCCATTATGAGGAGCTCCCACCATCCCTGTGCTGAGTTCCTGGGTCTGTACACCCGCTGTGCCCATTATGAGGAGCTCCCACCATCCCTGTGCTGAGTTCCTGGGTCTGTACACCCGCTGTGCCCATTATGAGGAGCTCCCACCATCCCTGTGCTGAGTTCCTGGGTCTGTACACCCGCTGTGCCCATTATGAGGAGCTCCCACCATCCCTGTGCTGAGTTCCTGGGTCTGTACACCCGCTGTGCCCATTATGAGGAGCTCCCACCATCCCTGTGCTGAGTTCCTGGGTCTGTACACCCGCTGTGCCCATTATGAGGAGCTCCCACCATCCCTGTGCTGAGTTCCTGGGTCTGTACACCCGCTGTGCCCATTATGAGGAGCTCCCACCATCCCTGTGCTGAGTTCCTGGGTCTGTACACCCGCTGTGCCCATTATGAGGAGCTCCCACCATCCCTGTGCTGAGTTCCTGGGTCTGTACACCCGCTGTGCCCATTATGAGGAGCTCCCACCATCCCTGTGCTGAGTTCCTGGGTCTGTACACCCGCTGTGCCCATTATGAGGAGCTCCCACCATCCCTGTGCTGAGTTCCTGGGTCTGTACACCCGCTGTGCCCATTATGAGGAGCTCCCACCATCCCTGAGCTGAGTTTCGGGGTGAGCACCCCCATGGAGGCGGCCCTTGGAATGGTGATCTCTGAGGGTGACGAGTCCTCATCTGTCATCAGACGGCTCAGAATAGAACCGAATGACTGAAATAAACGAACCCAACAAATGGCCCAGAACTTCCAACCAGAACCACAGAGACAGGGGAGAGGTCTGCTTCTGGACCAGAGAGATAGAAGAAGGTTCTGGATCAGAGAGACAGGGAGGGTTCTGGATCAGAGAGACGGGGGAGGGTTCTGGTTCTGAGAGACGGGGGAGGGTTCTGGTTCTGAGAGACGGGGGAGGGTTCTGGTTCTGGACAGCGCAGTAGGAGGAGTCAGGGAGAAGAAGCGGGTTTCTTACCGGCTGCAATGAGTCCTGGAGGCCCATAACCTCCCGTCTGCAGCAAGCGCAGCCCGATCACACAGGTCAGGATGGGAGCACTCAGCACCTCCTGCACAGAACAGCTGTGCCCTGCGTCCCGGGAGATGTGGGGAGGCGGGCGAGAGACGGGCACGCAGAGTTCTGGTTCTGAGAGACGGGGGAGGGTTCTGGTTCTGGACAGCGCAGTAGGAGGAGTCAGGGAGAAGAAGCGGGTTTCTTACCGGCTGCAATGAGTCCTGGAGGCCCATAACCTCCCGTCTGCAGCAAGCGCAGCCCGATCACACAGGTCAGGATGGGAGCACTCAGCACCTCCTGCACAGAACAGCTGTGCCCTGCGTCCCGGGAGATGTGGGGAGGCGGGCGAGAGACGGGCACGCAGAGGAGACACGCAGAGGACACGGGAGGGAAGATCATACGTGAAGGGCACAGAGAGCCGAAAATCTACCCACAGAAACGAGGCGCCGGGTCCTCTGCCCCCCCCAACAATGGACCTCAGGAGGACACAAAACCCAATCTGAACATTATGGTTCCTCCTGAGATACACTGCTCCAGAAGTCTCTGCAGCTCCATCTCCTCTGACCTCCTCCATAGGAATAAACATGTCACTTGGCTCAGCCCGGCACTCAGGGTTATACACCTAAGAGCAGAGACATAGGATGAGAGGACAGAGACAGGGGAGGAGGCAGAGAGGACAGAGAGGACAGAGACAGGGGAGGAGGAGGAGGCAGGGAGGACAGAGACAGGAGAGGAGGAGGCACAGAGGACAGAGACTGAGGAGGAGGAGGAGGCACAGAGGACAGAGACTGAGGAGGAGGAGGAGGCACAGAGGACAGAGACTGAGGAGGAGGAGGAGGCACAGAGGACAGAGACTGAGGAGGAGGAGGAGGCACAGAGGACAGAGACTGAGGAGGAGGAGGAGGCACAGAGGACAGAGACTGAGGAGGAGGAGGAGGCACAGAGGACAGAGACTGAGGAGGAGGAGGAGGCACAGAGGACAGAGACTGAGGAGGAGGAGGAGGCACAGAGGACAGAGACTGAGGAGGAGGAGGAGGCACAGAGGACAGAGACTGAGGAGGAGGAGGAGGCACAGAGGACAGAGACTGAGGAGGAGGAGGAGGCACAGAGGACAGAGACTGAGGAGGAGGAGGAGGCACAGAGGACAGAGACTGAGGAGGAGGAGGAGGCACAGAGGACAGAGACTGAGGAGGAGGAGGAGGCACAGAGGACAGAGACTGAGGAGGAGGAGGAGGCACAGAGGACAGAGACTGAGGAGGAGGAGGAGGCACAGAGGACAGAGACTGAGGAGGAGGAGGAGGCACAGAGGACAGAGACTGAGGAGGAGGAGGAGGCACAGAGGACAGAGACTGAGGAGGAGGAGGAGGCACAGAGGACAGAGACTGAGGAGGAGGAGGAGGCACAGAGGACAGAGACTGAGGAGGAGGAGGAGGCACAGAGGACAGAGACTGAGGAGGAGGAGGAGGCACAGAGGACAGAGACTGAGGAGGAGGAGGAGGCACAGAGGACAGAGACTGAGGAGGAGGAGGAGGCACAGAGGACAGAGACTGAGGAGGAGGAGGAGGCACAGAGGACAGAGACTGAGGAGGAGGAGGAGGCACAGAGGACAGAGACTGAGGAGGAGGAGGAGGCACAGAGGACAGAGACTGAGGAGGAGGAGGAGGCACAGAGGACAGAGACTGAGGAGGAGGAGGAGGCACAGAGGACAGAGACTGAGGAGGAGGAGGAGGCACAGAGGACAGAGACTGAGGAGGAGGAGGAGGCACAGAGGACAGAGACTGAGGAGGAGGAGGAGGCACAGAGGACAGAGACTGAGGAGGAGGAGGAGGCACAGAGGACAGAGACTGAGGAGGAGGAGGAGGCACAGAGGACAGAGACTGAGGAGGAGGAGGAGGCACAGAGGACAGAGACTGAGGAGGAGGAGGAGGCACAGAGGACAGAGACTGAGGAGGAGGAGGAGGCACAGAGGACAGAGACTGAGGAGGAGGAGGAGGCACAGAGGACAGAGACTGAGGAGGAGGAGGAGGCACAGAGGACAGAGACTGAGGAGGAGGAGGAGGCACAGAGGACAGAGACTGAGGAGGAGGAGGAGGCACAGAGGACAGAGACTGAGGAGGAGGAGGAGGCACAGAGGACAGAGACTGAGGAGGAGGAGGAGGCACAGAGGACAGAGACTGAGGAGGAGGAGGAGGCACAGAGGACAGAGACTGAGGAGGAGGAGGAGGCACAGAGGACAGAGACTGAGGAGGAGGAGGAGGCACAGAGGACAGAGACTGAGGAGGAGGAGGAGGCACAGAGGACAGAGACTGAGGAGGAGGAGGAGGCACAGAGGACAGAGACTGAGGAGGAGGAGGAGGCACAGAGGACAGAGACTGAGGAGGAGGAGGAGGCACAGAGGACAGAGACTGAGGAGGAGGAGGAGGCACAGAGGACAGAGACTGAGGAGGAGGAGGAGGCACAGAGGACAGAGACTGAGGAGGAGGAGGAGGCACAGAGGACAGAGACTGAGGAGGAGGAGGAGGCACAGAGGACAGAGACTGAGGAGGAGGAGGAGGCACAGAGGACAGAGACTGAGGAGGAGGAGGAGGCACAGAGGACAGAGACTGAGGAGGAGGAGGAGGCACAGAGGACAGAGACAGGGGGGGAGGAGGCACAGAGGACAGAGACAGGGGAGTTTCTTCTGGTTGTCCTGTGGCCAGCTATATCTCTGCTCCCTATGTCCCCAGATCCCTACATAATCCTTACATTGATTGCTGTGTACATTTTAGAATTGTTGGGTTATTCCGGAGGGGGGGGGGGGGGTGGGGGCGGGGGGG
>NW_017309918.1:37625-38628 GCF_000935625.1 Nanorana parkeri
CCCGCCGCCTGTCATGTCCGGATTTATAGGCCGCGACCCCCCCATACACTTCACTATCTCATGGCTCAGGATGCATGGATGGGAGTCGTAGTTTCTGAGGGAGGATGGGAAAGTTGTCATATGTAACCTATGAAGTAGAGGAAAACATTTACTACAATGACATCATTTGTCAGGATCTGGGATCCGGCTCGGAGTCCAGCAGCTGAAGCAGCCGGCACATTCGAGGTCAGGAGCCACAGCTATCAGGTATGAAGCGGAAGATGATGAGAGTAGTCGGTGAATCAGCAGCCAAAAAGGTATCAGGTATGAAGCGGAAGATGATGAGAGTAGTCGGTGAATCAGCAGCCAAAAGGTATCAGGTATGAAGCGGAAGATGATGAGAGTAGTCGGTGAATCAGCAGCCAAAGGTATCAGGTATGAAGCTGAAGATGATGAGAGTAGTCGGTGAGTCGGCAGCCAAAGGTATCAGGTATGAAGCGGAAGACGATGAGAGTAGTCGGTGAGTCGGCAGCCAAAGGTCGGTACACGGGTAGCAGTATGAGCGGATTGTATCACAGAGGGAGCAGGAAGCAAGATATTGTCAGGAGCACAATAATCTGGCAAACAGGAAGTGCAGAGGCGTGGCTTAAATAGGAAGTTCCAGGGAGGAGCCAGGAGTTCAGAGTTCAGCAGAGATTAGGTATAACTGAGGATTACACAGGAGATCAGGCAAGGAGCTATCCAAGGTTGTAAGGTGGCGCAGCAGGTAGAACCCCCGCCAGACACAGCAGAGGTCCTGGGTTCTGATCCGGATCCTGACATCATTGCTCAGGCCAAGAAAATACCCAAAAATTGGCTTCATATTGAACTGCAGACACGCCCACTTTCTGTGGCTGAAATCAGTGTTGCAGTAGGCATGTCAGCGATGGGGGGTAGGTATGTCAGTGGGCGTGTCTGCAATACAAGGTGATGGGTAGGTAGGTACCCCCCCCCCCCGGGCCCCCCCGACCCCCTTGATCCCGGG
>NW_017309918.1:38874-39429 GCF_000935625.1 Nanorana parkeri
CCCCCTGTGTCCCCATACACCCTGTATGCCGGGTGTCATTCTCGGTATCTGTCCTTATTCTCTATGTATGGACTCTGCACAGGACCACTTCTCACTCTCGGTATCTGCATGGAGGTGTCATTTCTGACATGTTGCAGGCAGTGGGGACAGAAGTAATGATGGATCAGCAGCTTGTGGATATCGGGTGACGTCAGAGAGCCGGTCGGCGGTGATACAAAGCATCGGAAAACCCCCCGGGGGCTCCGCCGGCTTCCAGAAATAGATCTGGAATCTGGGACAAGCATGGCCGGACCTGAGGACAGGAGGGGGAGGGGCAGCACGGACCACCAGAGAGAGAGGAGATGCTGAGGACCAATCAAAGTGCAGCTGTCAGGAGTCTACAACAGGACACGATCTGATTGGCTGCTGTGATTATCGGTCTTCCCCTCCCCCCGTATTCCCATAGATGAGCTGCTGAGTCTGCTGAAATAAAGGTTATGATCACAACACATGTGCACCCGTTATCCCTATCCCTGGACTCCTCATCCCCCTCATCCCTATCCCCGGACTCCTCAT
>NW_017309919.1:0-388 GCF_000935625.1 Nanorana parkeri
TCCCTTGAGCGCTGTATTTTGGTACATTGTCCTTATAACTTCGAGTGTCTGGGTTTGGCGGTTGACAGGAGAATGGTACTTGCCTAACTGCATTGTGCCAAGTGTAAAGTTTGGTGGAGGGGGGATTATGGTGTGGGGTCATTTTTCAGGGGTTAAGCTTGGCACCTTAGTTTCAGTGAAGGGATCAGGCAGCAGGGGTGTGGAATTCCTATCTCCCGCTGCCCGGGACATTCAGTTCCAGGTGCTGGGGGGTAATTTTCTACATTTAGGTAAGAAGAGCTCAATGTACATTGGGGGAAGCTGCCGCTTGTTTTGTACAAGTGATCCCAACGATGTCGCTGAGATCACTTGTATGCAGCCTAAGGATTTGCCATTCTCCATGGGGGGG
>NW_017309919.1:999-2350 GCF_000935625.1 Nanorana parkeri
GTGTGTGTGTGTGTGTGTGTACGTACGTATATATTTAAAATTGTAACTGAATCTAATTATATATGTTAGAAAGAAATCTAAGCTTTTTATCTTTCCCTTTATCATGGTTTCCTGCTCTAATATATAAATCATATTTCCTCCCCGTCTATTACAGAAAAACAGAGGATTTCTTTATTTTTTTTAATCTGCCAAACTCTAAGCTAGGTGTTATATTAAGAATGGCTACAGGAGATTTATGTTAATTTTCATGGATTATCACATGTACACTTTCGTTTTTTCACTATGCTGTTTAACTCGAGTGAGTATTAGTGCAGTGCGAATAGTGGGGAAATGTAGATCCTGTTATGATATCATGTGTTGATAAGGTCAAACAAGAGGCACCTTAACTTAAGGTGTTTATGAAAATGAAAAAAGACAAATCAAATAGATATTAAAAAGAAAAAAAGGGCAGTTTGTTCATTACCATAATGAAAAAAAACTACATTGCATCAACTTTATACTGAACAAAGAAACTAATTTACAATATTAAACAATCCATCATCAAATACACATGTTGAAAGAATAGAAATCAACTTCCGAATTATTTTTTGCAACCTGGGCAATGAAATTGTTCTTTAGATGTAACACACTTGTCATTCTTTTTAAGGCCGACACAGTGAAAATCGAACCAGTTATTGCGTCTAAAACATTCCACCATACTTGTTTTGGGTTTGTGAATGTTACACAGTGTTTTGTTAGCTGAAATCCTTTATTACAAAATTTATTTGCAATGGTTACTGTATCATGGGGAAACATTTATATCTTTTGCCTTTGGAGGCAGCTAATGATATGCTTTCACATTTCCCCTTGCTGAAAGCAGATATGTTTTAAATCAAAGCCATTGGCCAGACTTACTGCATTTGCTATGGCAAAAGCACCACAGTAATTTCCACCGTCTTGTATCTGGCAACAAAGAAGGTCCAGGTTAAGTACATTATATTGTCCAGAAAAGAGGGGGGGTCATATAACTTGAGAAGCTGTTTTATAAGCGTTTCCAGGACTCTTCCCCAATTTAAATGAGTCAAACACGGTCACATATGTTCCCAAACTCTGTGAAACCACCCAATGGGCTCCTAAATGGTGAACCTGTTATACAGATTCACTGTTTATATGCGATTTTGAATCATGTGATAGAATCACAGTGTCAAATTGCCCTGAGATGGATGGAAATTCAGTGGCTATCAAATACTGAAATATATTAATGGCCTTATCTTCAAGCCACTAATTGTTCAAAATTGTGTTTTTATCACTCCGAGTGAGTGTACTACTATTTAGACCCCATTCACACTGAGCGACATGGAAATCGCGTGAC
>NW_017309919.1:3790-39413 GCF_000935625.1 Nanorana parkeri
GAGGTATATATATATATATATATATATAAAAAAAGAACTAGCTCCTTCATTGTGAACTGTCTTGTTTCCATACCCTTATATGACCTGCACTGCAGTAATGCTGAAAGGTCAGTTAGCAGGATGGGATTTAGCTCCTTTATTGTGAACCGTCTTGTTCCCATCCTTTTATATGACCTGTATGGTATTAATGGTGAAAGGTCATTTAGCAGGATGGGATCTAGCTCAATTGTAAACCGTCTAGTTCCCATCCCTTTATATGACCTGTATTGCTGTAATAGTAAAACGTCATTTAGCGGGATGGGATCTAGCTCCTTCATTGTAAACCGTCTAGTTCCCATCCCTTTATATGACCTGTATTGCCAAAATGCTGAAAAGGTCAATTAGCAGGATGGGATTTAGCTCCTTCACTGTGGCTCATCTAGTTCCCATCCTTTTATATGACCTGTATGGTATTAATGGTGTAAGGTAATTCAGCAGGATTGGATCTAGCCCCTTCATTGTCTACTATTTCAAATGCCTTTAATAGACCTGTATTACCGTAAGGCTGAAAGGTCATTTAGCAGGATGGGATTTAGATCCTTTATTGTGAACTGTCTAGTTCCCATCCCCCTTATATGACCTGTATGGTATAATTTGTGAAAGGTCATTTAGCAGGATGGGAACTAGCTCCTTCATTGTGGGTCATCTAGTTCCCATCACTTTATATGACCTGTATGGTATTAATGGTGAAAGGTCATGTAACACGATGGAATCTAGCTCCTTTATTGTGATACATCTAGTTCGTATCCCCTTATATGGCAGTATAAGCTTGTGGTTAAGATCTATCTTCGCTGTGTCCTTCAATGAACAAAAGAGAAAATAATGGTTAAAGTAAAAAAATCTCTGGAATAGATTCTCCGAAGAGAAAAGACATCCATCATCATAGGAAACTAGCAAAAAAACGGAAGCATGATGGGAATGTGAGGGGTTATACCTTTTTGGCTAACAGCTAGTTTTTGCAAGTGTCCACCTAAAGGTCGCAGTATGAACAAATTGTATCAATAACTACGGATCCCGAGTCCCTTAAGGAACAATAGAGGAAAAACAGTTTACCATGCATTACCATAACGCATCAATATGAATGGGCCTAAGGAGTTTTTTGCAAAGTGATTGCAGATCCATTCTAAAATATAGCTTTGCCAAGACTGATGTCGTTAAACATTTTTTTTTGTTCACCTGTGTGTTGGATTTGTTTTTTTTCTTCTACCACATTATACACTTTCTTTTGAGAGATAAGGGTGTTCATGCTTACAGTTTATTGACAAATTGCAGTCAGCTATTGACATTTGTGTCCCTCAGTAATACATGTTGTCTTATCTAACACGTTAATTGTTCTGGCCTTTAATTCAGTCAAAGGTAGACAACAAGTGAAAAGATAGAAAAGAATCAGGTCTAATAGAGCATCAAAACAATTTAGAGAGGCTCACAATAAAAAAAAAAAAATCAACCTGTCATAATGTTATGATTTGTTCACTTTTCTAGTGTTTATTAGCCTTTACATGGTATGCTGTTTGGCCTCAAGGGCTGAGAAAGCGCTGTCTAATTTTGGAGTTTACCTTCTGTCAGTGTGGCCTCACTAGAGAAGGTGTTAGCTGTAGTGACAAATAATCAATAGCTGTCATTGTCATGAGGAACACAAGTGGATGCTCCTTTCATCTGGAGAATTAGAGGTCTAATTGGATTGAGAATAGGGAGCATCTGTTGTCAAGTATACCAAATATGTAAAGCTGTCAAGTGTCAGGTTTGTTCACGCTGAGGGGAAAATACCATTTTAACTAAAGCTCAGGTACACAGCAAATAATGTAACCTTTTGTATTGTGCAAGTTCTATTATTGCTCAGAAATGTAGGTACATTTATTATATAGTTGGCTTATTCCAGCAAACACTCATTTATTAAGACACATTGAGGGGAATTTATCAAAATCTGGAGCAGCTGCGCATGGCAACCAATCAGCATCCACCTTTCATTTTCAAGCCTTAACTGAACAAACTGAAGAGCGAAGCAGATTGGTTGCCATGGGACAACTGCTCCAGATTCTTTTGCTCCAGTATTGATAAATTCCCCTCATTGTATACACTCATCATTACCTTTTTATCATTTAAGCTCAACATAATGCATGATCTCAATGGTTGTCATACCTGAAGATAAGTTTTGTCAAGTAGAAATCATTATAGCTTAGCAAATTGATATTCAAATATCCTAATTTTACTTCGGGACTGGGGAAAAAAAAAGCAATGTGGCGACATCTGCATTGTCACTCTGCATGCCCGTTATCACTATAAGACAGTCCATCCACAGCAAAGATGTGCAGACAACGTTGGAAAGAGTTCTCGTAGGCAGTAAGTTGCCAAAAGAGGCTGGAGGAGAACTGTAACACGAAGATTAAATAAAGGAACAACATGAACAGTATTTTGTGAGGGTAAAAAGGACAATTGCTTGTTATATAAAGTGCTTTAGTAAACTAAATTTGATATATATTGGGTATGTCTGAAGAACGAGCACCCCTGAAGCCTCATATGCGTTATTTTGTTTAATGCTGAATATACAATGTTGAAATTGCAATAAATCACTGACTCTTAGTCAGTACATTGAATCTTTGAACCTACTAAATGCATTATTCCACTACCACATTATCAGCTTACTAGCCATCATTTCTTTCTGCAAGCTTTCTTCCCCCTCTGCAAAATTGCAGTGCAGGGTACAGTGGTTCAGAGATTTGCTCTCCATTCCCGAGACAGGGTAGTTGGAAAAGGCACTCACTGGAGGAATATCAATATTCACCACATTCGGCCAATGAAGAAGGAAGGCACTGTTCAAGCTGTGAGGCGACTGGTTCAAGCTGAATTTCGTACCTCTGAACCAGATAAACTAGCCAGAGTCATCCTACTCTTGAGCCAAGAGGTGATCTTTCCTGCTGGGGAAAAAAAATTGAGCTAGAGATTCCCCTAAGCCAAGACTTTCCTATGCAGCTTGTGGTTAGCGATTTAAAACCCTCACATGTAAAATGCTTATAGTACTGCAGACCTCAGCACTTATAATCATTGTAGTGTTCCTTCTTTTCCAGCACCGTAGTTGATTTTCTTTCCCCTTTTTAAAATGCTCTCTCCTTACAGGGTTCCATTGGAGACACCTTTGTGTGTGCTCCCACTGGCAAAACGTATGCCTCCGCCTTCTCCTGTGTGTCTATAGGATGTAATGCTACTCCTTTCCTTCCCCTGCTCTTCCAAGCGAGTGGTTGACAGCACAAGTCTGTGCTGCCAGTAGTACAGGCTTGTTGTAACATAATTGGGGCAGCTACGCAAAAGCTCAGAAAAGCTCCACTTTGGAACCTGCAGCTTGTGGTGGCGAAAAAACAAATAAAAAAAAAAAGAACTTTAGGGTCACAGGAAAACACATACTAATGTCCTGCTGTGACCCAAAGCTCAGCATATAGCGGCCTATTGTACGTTATATGCTCAAATCACAGAGCAGCCGGGACAGATGCCGACAATATTACCGAGATCCACCCCACTGCCTGATTGACAGCTGGCTCTGCCTCTCTAGAGGCAGAGCTAGCTGTGCTCGTCCCCTCCCCCTTCTGTTCCTCCAGGCAGAGCTGGAGGAACAAGGTGGTGAGGGGGGAATCCGTGCGGGGAGTGGTGACCGACAGTCACTGCTCTCTGCAGGGAGAAGATCAATAGAGCTTCAGTGTCACAAGATGGCTCAAATTATGGGGATGAGTGTATTTCACTCATCCCATAATTCTCCTTTAACTATAAAGTATTTACACACAGAGGAACAAAATATTTGATAGAGATTGTTTTAAAGTATTAAAGTAGAAGACCGGATGCCTTTAGTACTAATTTTAAGGGTACTCTACTGTTACTGTACATGTCCTTAATAATATAAGAAAGGAAGGAAAGTATATCCCTCTATTCCGTCTATCTTTGCAGCTTCTTAATGTGCTGTATCTTGTAGATTGAAATTAAAAACAAACCTGCCATTAAATAAATAAGAGTTTTGTAAAGCAGAATAGTTTTACAGCCGCCTGAATCACTTCTAACAGAAAGGCAATAGCCTGCAGATGGACTGTAAACAAATCCCCAGCTGTTATAGCAACCTGGAGTCTGCTTACAGGTTCCTGGCGCAGCTGACATAAGCCTTACACTGATGGCAATGAAAAGGTTTAAGAATGTATTTTCAATAACTTCAATTCTTTTAGTCACTGACCTGCTACAAAAATTCAATTAGTAAAGTCAAAACGCAAACTCAAAGAATAAAAGGACACTTTTTTTTTTTTTTATTTAAGTACTTGACACAAGTTTTCTGTACATCTAAGGCAAAAGCCACTAAACATTTTGCAAAAGAATACCTAAAAAAAAAACCCGCTACAGAAAAAATATTTCTGGTAAAAAGTGTTGAAAAGACAATATAATACACTATACTAAGAAGGGAGGTTTAATTTTACAAATGAAAAAGTTTAAGATAAACCAGAAGAGCAAAGTGTCTTAGGAGTCATTGGCATGTTCTACCGGGCCTGCATGTCAGTTCAGCTATCCTATGAAGCATCCTTGAACCCATAAAAATCAGGGGCGTCTGCATACTGACAGCCCCCATGGCGAAAAGGCTGGCCAGTGGAAATTCCCATCACCCTTATGGAGCAATAGCAATTTGCAGTAACTAGTAGTCTAGCTTTTCACCGCTGGAGTTGATTAAAATTTGCATATGGTAGTAGCCCAAGTTTCAGATGTCTTGGGACACAATATGAGAACCTGACTGACCTAGACACCTGGAGGTGTATGTTGTTACGTGTCATTGGCTTCTCAAACCTCAATCTTGCTTAGAATACACTTTAAGCATCATCAGGATGCAGTAAACAAAATTAAGGGGTCAGTCTATCAAAAAGTGATATTAATGGACTGTAGATATATACTCACTAGCTTCTTACATCTCTCAGGGACTTCTGCGGTTAGATTTTCCCACGTGGCGAAGATCCAAACTGGCAAACTCTATGCCAGCATTCTATAAAACATAAGATAACTGAAAAATGCCAAAAAGAGAGAAATTCCTTTGCAATGGCTGTAGATGGAAACTGAACCAGGACGAAGGGAATTATTTCATGAGTACTTGGAAATCAAAAGAAGCTCATGCAGGATTAAACTGGCTGAGATTTTGCCCAAAGCAGAAATATCAAGTTTTAATGGTCTGACCCGTCATTTGTCTGGATACATTACAGTTTGAGGTCAAATGGTTGCTCATTTTTAAAAGGAATTAATTAAGAAGAGATGTTTTCACATTTTACATCATGAGGTGGAATGATGTATTGAGTACCAAAGAGAATTAGGATTATAATATGGGGTAGAGTGAGGATCATGTGTAAGTACCAAAACAAAGTGTGTGCGTGTGTATTAATACTCACCGTTTGTTTAATACAAAACATTCTGTAAAGCTATCACTGCAATTTAACAGAAAACCATAGCACACTTGCCATAAAACATTTTACTTATTTAACAAAATCTGAAAATTCTGATGCAAAAATACGTAAATACTCATTTTAAGACAATTGCATACAAAAGAAAAACAAAATTCTTAAAAGTAACGTGACAAGATGTGAAAGTCTCAGATTATTTAAACACTGAAAGCATTATGTTGGCAATTTTTCTGAGCAAACTGGATTTTCTTTGCATTTTCAGAATATATATTCTGTGTGTGTATACAAATATCACATTTGGAATATACAGTAGTATTTCGTATGTTTCTTTAAAATGACAATGCACTTGTGTCTCATTCCTGTATCTGTTTTGAAAGGTACACATTGAAGCAGTACTGAAGATCAGTGAGCCACTGTTCTTGAATTTCACAGCTCTTCAAATTCTAGAATGAAAATGAAATATATATATATGTGAATAATAATTATCCATGTATGCGATATTAAAAACTTAAATACTGCACTATGCATAACACACATAAAAAGCGGACGGGGCATCCCTGTTTTGTTTCAATTTTAATTTGGAATGAACGGGAAGTATCATGTATGAGTTTCACAGTAGCCCTTAGGAGAAGTCCATGATGTCAATAATTTGTAGTGTTGCAAAAAATAAAGGGTTAGCTAGGGCAAATCAAATGTCTTTTCATCATCCAGGTTGTGGAATATACCCCCTTTGCATCCAAGGTGCTGCTGGTGTTCTCTTCTGCTGGGCAAAATGGTACGAATCCCACTTGATCTTCCTGAATTGGTGCAAGAAGAACCCAAAGTAGTCTATTTGCAAATATTTTACTAATCATATTATGGTTTAATAGGGCTATAGGCCTAAAGTTGGCCCAATTGGAAATGTCTTTTAATTTTTTTGGGATAGCCATCATTTATGAATGTGTTATAGATGAAGGGATGGGTTGAACACAATGGAAGCTGTTAAAGAGATTACATATATGTGCGAAAAGGATATGTTGGAAGGTCTGGGGACGTGCTACACAGGAGGGCTTTTATAGTTTCTTAAAGTTCAAGAGTACAAGACGGTAGCGTCTCTCTGGGTAATGTTAGGAATGTTACTTCTGGAGAGATAAGAAGTAATTTGAGACAAGAGTATATAGGGGGTTAGTTAAGGTTGTAAAGACAGGTATAATAGTGGCAACTTAAAAATCTCATTAAGGTCATAGTGCAGGTCAATGTTTGGATCTTAATGGTATGTACAGTCTTTGTTGACATGTCTCTACACTAATGAGCCAGGAGGGTGTGGGCTTTACTGCCCTGTTCGTAATATCTTTGTTTAAATGAGGCGAGTTGTTTCTCCACCTTACCCAGAGCCAATTCTTTTTGGGTGGTGATTTTAGGTAGGAAGGAGATAGAGAGAGAGAGAGAGAGAGAGAGAGAGACACATGCTTCTAGTTTCAGAAACTTCTTTTCGAGCAATCGTTTATGAAGCAATAAGTTCCGTTTTAGGTGGGTGGCTAATGCTCTGCATTTGCCCCTAAAAATTGGATTTTTGCACTCACCGTAAAATCCATTTCTCTGCATTCATTGAAGGGCACAGTGAAGATCAGGAGATCTTGACCACTGGGTTATACTGCCACCTGCAGGAGTACGACACTAGGCGCATAAAACACAGAGCAGCCTATGGGCGGCCCCTGCTGGTGGTCAACCCCCCATTTGCTAAAACAGCCTCAGTATCAAGCAGTGAAAAGCCCAACTAAACAACTGGCAACAGCTAACACTAGGGTCGGGTGCTGTGTCATTCAATGAACGATGAGAAAAGGATTTTATGGTGAGTACAAAAATCCAATTTTCTCTGCTGTTCATTGAAGGACACGGTGAAGATCAGGAGATCTTGACCACTAGGACATCAACAAGCAGTAAGCCACAAACAGGGCAGGAAAGAAGAAAACACACAGGGGTGGAGGGTAAACCCAGTGCATCAAAACTTTAACCTTATCAAAGTAAAAGTATGAATAGAGGACCAGGTGGCCAGTATACAGACTTGAGAGCCCAAGAACCACTCACAGCCCCAGTAGAATGAGCAGCGATGCAAGACGGAGGTTGTAAACCCCAGAAAGAATAAGCCTGCAAGATACTGACGAATCAACCTAGACATTGCCAATGAAGAAGCAGCTTGACCCTTGCAAGGACCATCCGTAAGAACAAAAAGTGAATAGGTTTTAAGCTCCAAATACACTCTGAAAGCTCGGACAGCATCCAAACAGTGCAAAGCCCATGTTCCAAATGGTAAACTGGCTTGGGATATGAAAAAACAAACACAACCTTCGGAAAGAAGGCCTAGTGCGAAGCACCACCTTATCTCTGTGCAACACCATAAAAGGGAACCTGCAGGATAAGGCCGCCAATTCTAAAACTCTGCGTGCTGATGAATTAGCCTCTAAAAAGGCCACCTACTGAGACAAAGTCCACAAAGGAATCACAAATATTTTTGAATGGAGATTTCCGCAAAACAGGCAACTCAGAATTCAGATCCCACAGTGTCACTGGAGTGACATGCGTTATTCCCTGAACAGAAGTATGCACTAACCAACAAGAGGGTCAAAGGTCATTGGGCAGCACAGTGGCGTATTGGTTAGCGTTTCTGCCTCACATCCCGGCCAGGTCACTATCTGCAAAGGAGTTTGCTTGTCCTCCCTGTCCTTGCATGGGTTTCCTCCAGGTACTCTGGTTTCCTCCCACACTCAAAACACATGCTGGTAGGTTAATTACCTCCTGTCTAAATTGGCCCTCGTATGCATGCATGTGAGATAAGGACCTTAGATTGTAAGCTGCTTGAGGGCAGGCCCTGATGTGAATGTGCACTATGTAAAGCGCTGTGTAAATTGTTGGCACTATATAAAATACCTGTAATAAATCAATTAAATAAATACATTTAAAGAGAAAATCCCAAACCGAAATCTGACCCTTGATAGTGCTAAAGGTCAACCCCACAATAAAGAAAAGCCAGGATGCCGACTACAGAAACTGACAAGCACTCACACAAGTGAAAAAAAGCCTTCAACGTACAATAATAGATCCTGAGGGAAGTAGCCTTATGATCTCTCTCTCTCGCTCTCTCTCTCTCTCTCTCTCTCTCTCTCTCAATACCTGGCTTTTAACAGCTATGCCGTTAAAGGAGGATGTGAAAGACAGACCCTTAAACTACAGGTGTGGACGAAGCAGCAGACACCAAGGAGCATTGATTACCAAACGAATGAGATCTGTGTACCAAGGTCTGCAAAGCTAGTCCAGAGCCACCTGAATGACCGGAATCCCTTCCACCTTGATCCTTTGAAGTAAACAAGACAAATTTCAAAGGAGGAAATGCATAAATCACACTGTAGTGATCCCACGCCGTCACTAGGGCATCCATCGCATCTACCCATGGATCCTGCGTCCTGGCCACAAACTGATCCACCTTGCAAATTAATTGGTCCTTGATAATTTCATCCAACATAGCACTAAAAAGACAATCTCCTTGAAAAGGCAGCTCCACAAGGGCTTTTTTTGATGTCTGATCCGGAGAGCAGCACTTAAGCCACAAAAGCCCCTGAATGACAACTGCTGACACCGAAAGTTTAGATGTCCATTGTCCAGCACAGTATTACAAAGATAATAGGACCCTGAACAAGATGATCCGCAAGCTCAACGCTAGTCGGACCAATATTCTCGTTAGCCAAACCAGCATGAAGCAGCTTAACCCATTCCGTCAGGGTCTGGGAAACCAGGGCAGAGGCCAAAATGGGTTGAAGCAAAGTTCCAGCAACGATAAACATAGTCCTAGAAGTAGTCTTAGCCTTCCTGTTAGTCAGATCCTTAAAGGGTCGGGGATCCTGAACAGGAATAGCAGCCAAGAGAATGTAGCATCCACCGTCGGCAGAGACGGACATTTTTTAAGAAAAGCTTCCTCAAACAGATAGCGAACCACAAGCAGCTTTGAAGCCATAAAAGGACTTGGACACTTCCATGCCTTATAAAGGAACTCATTAATAAAAGAATGATAGGGAAAGAGCTTTATGAGTACCAAAAGGAACCAGAGGTTCTCCAGAAATACCCAGAACATTTTCAATCCTAAGAGACGAGCTCCATTTCCTGAATAATTGCTGAAGCGGAAGCTTTCACATCACTACCAGATGTCCTACTCTGAATTAGAAGTACCAGGCATGTCAACGACGGCACACCTGTGGTGTCCTCCTCAAAGTGCGACACCACCAATAAGGCAGGAGAAGCAGAAACAGATCACATTTTGACAGGAGCATGAGAACACACGTTCAATGTGTGACACAAACCCATCCGTGGCCGAAGAAAACACTTCAAAGGATGGGGGGT
Organism: Nanorana parkeri; assembly: GCF_000935625.1. Taxonomy (NCBI): domain Eukaryota; kingdom Metazoa; phylum Chordata; class Amphibia; order Anura; family Dicroglossidae; genus Nanorana; species Nanorana parkeri. The sequence continues at coordinate 13,612 of NW_017309919.1, forward strand.
GGTGGTTTGACAGTGGATCCAGAAATATGAGAAACAATGGCATAGAGGACATGGCAGCTGATCTATCAGCAGTACCAGACTGTCAATGGGACAGACTCCCACAGGGAGATCCGCAAATCTCACACCCGAGGGAGACCCCTTACCCAAATGTGAGCCTGGGACCTAGCAAAAAGTCCTGTTAATAATATAGTAGTATAATATCATAGTTTAAGTGAAAGGACACAGCTTCCATTCCCAGACTGGGCCACAAAGCCACGGCCTCAAGTACACCAAACACCCAGGTCGCCCACCCCCATGGGCACCAATACTCAAAATCTATGGTAGAGGCAGGGCAAAGAACCTATCAAGACGCCTGCACCTAATAGTAGCCCGAAAATGGAGATCCAGCAGCCCACACACAAACACTGAGCCCTCTTCCCGAAACCCCCCGGTGCACACACGCACGCGGTGCACACACAACAATCCCCGGGTGAAATACAGGACACCTATGGAGCCACAGTGCCGTCTGCCTGTAGAGGGACACTGTGATTGGCTGATCAGGACTAGCCAGTCATGTGTGTACCCAGAGATATATCTCGTAGGCCACTCCAAGTAAAAACAGAGAGGGGCATTTATCAAAACTGGAGCAGACAAAATCTGGAGCAGTTGCCCATGGCAACCAAGCAGCAGTTTCATTATTCGCTCTTTACATACAGGTCTTTGTTACCAGAGTAAGATATCTGCACTGGATCCCTTGCATTTGCCTTTTCAATAAGGCATAGTGCTGTGCACACACAACGACAATTCATAACAAAACGTTGTACATTTTACAATGACTATCTCAGTTAATTCAGATAGTTTTATTTGAACCTACCATAACATCTTGAAGGGTTTGCTGGACAAGGAATGCATTGGTCATCATGTGACTTCTTAGCTGTGGATTCTGCAGCAAGAGGCGAAGCAGCTGTGCAATAACAGGCAGCTCTTCCTGGCAAGCTCTGCTGACTTGCAGGTTCTGTAACATCAGCTTCAAAACATTTGGCAGCATAGAGAGTAAGGAAATGCATTCTCCCCATAAATTATCCCTGGGAGAGAAAACAGTTAAAAGACAGTTATTTGGATACTCTCCATTTTTTTGCATCGAGTACGAGTACCGATATTTATCTTTCAGCACTCGCCGATACCGAGTACTGATAACGAAACGGTTGACAAAAATGAAAAGCTCGTTTTATTTGTAACAAACTGTGCAATGATTTGTAGAAGAATTGTTCTTTTAGTGCCATTATAACGCTAGACACATTACAGAACAACGCGTATACTTTTATCCACAGCAACACTTTTTTTCAAACCACCACTGATCAAAAGTAAAACAAAAAAGTGATTTTTTTTGTATGTTTGAAATCTTTTTGTCCATAGACTGCATAGGAGAGGACATATTTTTTGTACGACAATATCACAGGGGTAGGCAACCTTGGCACTCAAGTTGTAGTCAAACTATGAATCCCATTGTGCCGCTGCCTCAGAATCATGCCTGTGGCTGTCTGAGTCTTGCAGTGCATCATGGAATTTGTAGTTCAACAACAGCTGAGGTGCCGAGGTTGCCCACCCCTGCAATATCACCAAAAGAAAGCTTTGCCCTAAAAACAATAATAAATGTATAATTTTGTAAGTGATGAAGTTATCGTCGGAACAAGCCTATAGCAAACAAACTTGCCCTGGTCTATAAAGCAAATGTGGCCAAGATAATAAATCCCTTAACCTCTTGCCGTCCGCCCATTAAGAAAAAACGGACGGACGGCAGACTCGCATCCGCATCCAGACGGCATTTTTTTCCTGCTTGCGCGCGCATGGGCAGGAAAGACCTGCTCGTTACTACAGCCGTTAACGGCTGTTTCACATACAACCGATCAGCGGCTCTATAGCCACCGATCGGTAGTCCTACCAGCCATGGTTCTGACCTGCTTAGATTTGATATGTTTTGGAGTTCTTTCTAAATAACTTTCAGCTACATTTGCACAAAAAAAATGTCCTCAAGACTGCTATTTCAAAAATGGCCAGCCATCCTTGTTGCTTCTGCTGTTCAACATTCCGGATCTTTCTGTTGTGTAAAGCTGCCCATACAATTATAGACTACTTTTGTTCAGGCTTTAGGCTAAATGAAAGGAATCTAACAGATTCATCTATCCATGTTTACCAGCATGAATTACTCTCCCCTGCCACGCTATTTTATTCTGACAGCCAACTCTGTCAGGATACCCAAACAGTGACTGCTTCTGATTGGCTGCAGTCACTATTTGGCCAAACATTTTGACTTTTGCCAAGTGGTGTGGTGCCAGCATGGCCACGCACAGCTCTAATTTAGGCCGAGTTAGCTTTGAGAGCAATATGGACAGGTTTGCGTTACAGAAGATATCATTATTTATAAGAATGACCCTTACAAATAAAACATTACCTTTATTTTCAGCTAAATATTTGGCAATATGCACACAGATTGTTGACCCAGAGTGCATCATTTTTATTATGTTGCATAAAGCGCTTAAGCCGCACTCTGGGCAGGCAGAACAGAAGTGGAAGGGAGTGCTATATTCAGTGTATGAATAGTGACTACAATGTCAGCAACAGTAGTCAATGTTGTGTGCATTTGTTTTTATATTGTAGAAACCAAAGATTTGCTGATTTAGAATTTCCCTCAATTTGCTGATTGTTCCTCCTGGGTGCTTATGTGTTTTGTAAAGGAAAAAAGGTTGGAGTCACATAAACACTCAGTGAAGCGAGTCTTAAAAATAGATTCAAGTACCTTAACTATTAACAAAACTTATTTGTGTATCACTCGGCTGTAGATCCTCAAATCATCTCTGAATTGGTGCCGACACTGTCCTTCCTTCTGGAGGGTGACTACGTTTGTTCCCCATGGTCCCTGTGTGTGTTGTAAAGTAGTCACCGGTCCTGTGATGGACTACAATCTCATGTCTAGTTTAATTTCTAATGAGATTGTAGTGCATCTCGGGAGGGAGCTTGCAGCGGTGACTACTTTACAATACACACAGAGACCATGGGGAACAAAAGTAGACAGAAGGAAGGACAGTGTCAGCTGTAGATCCTAAAATCATCTCTGAATTGGTGCTGAGTGATGTACAAATCAGCTACATTTATGTTAATAGGGTAATTGAATACATTTTTAAGAATTAACTTTGTGTCACTTAGACTTTTATAGTTAGGCCTCATTCACACTGCCGCGCGTATTGTACCATATGCAAATAAATGGCTCCATAAACATAGCTGCGTATGGAGTTGTTTATTTGCGTAGCGTAAAAACAGAATGGATCCAGGATGCGTCTGGCAGCGTATTTCTGCATATTTTAGTCGCATATACTCGTGTTTGTGCGCGTATACGCACATACAGTTCATTAAAACTTCTATTGCAAATGATGCATTCTGGGATCGCATATAGTATATGCATATACCTCAGGGGCAGGGCCCTCCTTACCATCTTGTCTTGAATTGTATTGTGATTGTAATGTCTGCCCCATATTGTAAAGCGCTGCGCAAACTGTTGGCGCTATATGAATCTTATATAGTAATAATAATATACGCGCCATGTACACAATTTTGCTCTTGCATTGTGTGTGAATGAGGCCTTAGTTTGAAAAGAGATACTTTGTCACTTTAACAAAAACTGCAGCGATGATATTGCAGCCCCCAAATTGTGGTGGTTGATCGTGGAGGTCAACATTAGAATGTTCGAAAAACAGCTGCTGCAAACCATTTTTTTATTTGAATAAGCATCTGTTTGTGACGTGTGGCCATTACCTTTTCTTTACATGCTCAGCATCTTTCTCCATTGTAAGCAGGAAGTTGAAAATGCTGTAACAGTTGGAAGCCAAAAAGGCATTCAGATTCTCAGAAGGCACACAGCTTTGATCAATAAGAGTATTAATGGCATGTAAAACTGATCCTATAGTACTGTCTGGAATTATAATTAGGCCACCCTACAAAATAAAGAAAAAAGAAAGGAATAAGGAAATGAAAAAACAAACAGCCTCCAATAAAGCCAGACCCAAAAATGAACAGATATAAATAAAATGAATACATTAATTACTGCATATGCCTAATAGGCACACATAGGGCCATATGATCGATGGGATATTAGAAATTCAATATATACCGTATTTTGCGCTCCATAAGGCACACCGGACCATAGGACGCAGGGAGGGTAGGAGTCTGTAATAGCTGCAGTTGGTGATAGCTGAGACAGGTGTCACTGTGATTACAGCGCCACAGTCTCAGTGATCACACAGAGCAGACAAAGAACGGATGTTCTTTGTCTGCTCTACGAGCTCTATGGGGAGCTCCTATGCCGTGGTCACTAGTCCCCCAGAGGAGCGGGGGACCCCGAAAACCACAGCGTTAGGGTATGGGGGCGCACACAATCGCCGCTGCATGATTTGATACAAGTGATCTGGTTGGATCACTTGTATTAAACGAGCAGCGGCACCCACTGTACATTTTGCCCTGCTTGTCAGGAGCAGGGCTGAATGTACAAAAAAACTACTCGCCCGGCGCCCGAAACTGCATGTCTCGGGCGTTGGGCGAGAGGGATTCGCTCCATAAGACGCACGCACATTTTTGCCTCACTTTTGGGGGGCAAAAAGTGCGTCTTATGGAGCGAAAAATACGGTAAATGCTTATTCACACAAAAGGCAAGCAGAAGCTTGACTACAATCTTGACTACAGAAGTAGTGTACAATTAAACATTATCCATCATCCTGCCACAATAAAGTTGGCCATATGTGGTTTGAAATTCTGCTGATTCAAAGGAATTTGATCCTCAGGTGGCCCACACGACTCAACAAACTTCAACTAAAAACTCAAAGGGCCTTGTGGGGGAAAAAAAAATAGTCGGCCAAACAGTGATTGCAGTCAATCAGCTGCAGTGTCTGTTCGGGTATTCTGACAGATGAAGGTGCTGGCTGTTTGAATACAATAGCCAGCAGGGGAGATTCACCCATTCATGCTGGGCTGAACAAGAGAAATTGCATACAGCCAGCTTAACCCTCACAGGCAGGACAATTAAGCAATAACAGACTGGACATACTGATGTTTGTTTCAGATTTGAGCATTCTTAATTCTAACTATAAATGATGGCCTACCCCAATTAAAAAAGGTAAATTGAAATTCTGGTAGACCCTTAGGCTAGGTTCACACCTAGGCGACTCCTGACCGCGCGGTTTTGTGCACAAATGTGGGTGCCATTATTTTCTAATGGCACCCCAGTCGCGCCAGGCGGCGGATCGTGCGGATAACAAAGACTCATGTTATCAGTGTTTGGTTCCTAAAGAGGTGCACTGCAAGCTGTTGGTGAATTGAGAGCTGGAGAGGCCTGCGGGACTGCTCTCTGTGTTTCGGATCTAATATTTTGTGCTGCAACTGACCATAAAATCTTGGGTATTCAAAACAGCTTTTGAGAGCAGGAGAGGTATATAATGGGCAGAGGTGACTGAGTAGATGTAGGCAACAGCAAAGACAAAACAAAAGGCAATAAACCTTCAACCTGTATAGCTTCGATACATTAATTAAGTTCTCCATATATTATACTGTACCCCTTTGTGTCTTTTCTACAGAGAAGTATATGTGCTGCAGTCGCATTTCCATCCCCATCTCCTCCTGACTATTCACAAAATTAAGCCTGTGGCTGTGCATTTTGTGATTGACCAGAAGAGAGGGATGGAGACGCGACCACAGTGCTGGGGTCTATGGGACTTATTAGGTGTGCCTATTAGGCACAGAAGTTCAGCAAGAGCTGTAGTTCCACCCACATGTACGGAAGATGATTTGAGGAGAATAGTGCAAAATACGATATGTGGTTTTACAGCAAGTGGACTGTTTAACTTAACTCAGCTTTATTTAATATGACTGGCTTGTTCATTATTTCTACTATCTGCTGGTTTAAAAATCATATATTTGTAAATATATTCAATAAAAAAAATTCTCAGGCATAAAGGCTTCCAACTAGAGGGGTTTAAATTTTCAAATCAAGCACAACCATTCCTTCCCTAAAGCATGTCAGTCAGCTAAACCATTAACAGAACTGTATAATGAAATGTATATTGTAAAAGCTACCAGACTATCAAAATGTAATTTTAAAGTAACAAATATGCTTAGGCATTTGTAATTCTGATAACCTCACATGAGCAGATAAGCAGAAATATGTTGGGAATATGGCAGTGGTAAAGCAATATCAACAGTGAGCTTTGAGATATTTATATATTAGGCTGGTTCTAATAATTTAAAACCAGAGGAAAGAAGCTTCAAGGCTGGCGACCAAATTTCTAAATACGCTTTTCCTTATAAGACAAAAAAAGCTCCGAGCGTGAAAAATGCTTTTTTATGTAACCACTGTTTAAATAAAGCAACATGGAACATTAAAAAAGGGACATAGTTGTACACACAGGCTGGGCCAGCAGGTTTGATTTTCTGTGAAGGAATTAGACAATACAACATTACGTATTTTGAAACATAACATTGACTTACAAGATGCTTGATGACGGCATATTGAAGGATTTCAAAGCATTGACGCCTTGATCTCACTGAAGACAAGCTGTTGCATACTGCCTGCAGAAATGTAAATAACGCTAATTAATGTCTGAAAAAGCAATAAGTTATTCAGGATTGGCATAGCATACATGGCTATGAAACTATACAACCAATCTCAAGCTTATGAAACACAAGTGCTGCTTTCTTCCTTTCTTGTTATATAACAATCACCCAAAACTGGTTGGGATGAAACAGATACAGAGCGAGATATTATATAAGGGAGAGCAAAAATATATGAGAGAGAGAGAAATAGAGAGGTATGAGAGAGAGATATGAGAGGGGAGATATATATATATCTATCTATCTATCTATCTATCAGAGAGAGAGGAGAAAGAAGAAAATTTGGGTAGAGGTGAAATTTCTGCCACTTATACATGATATCATTCCCTGAGCCTCATACAGCAGTTAACATTAGCTCACCCATGATGGGTTCAGTGCCGAGTTTAGACCTAACTAATAGAGCACAACACTTCTAATCCAGCAAGTTATAGAAGAACTTTGAGCTATGTTTTTGCTAAACTTGCTCTTTACTAGCCAAACTGCACCCCTATCCTCTCCTATAGTCAACATCTGTGAGTAATGATGAAAGCCACAAGATTATGGTAGAAATCATACATTAAGTTTCTCTGTAGGACTGCTAAGCTTAAATGTCATGGTAAGATGAGGAATTTAACTAGAAAAATGCTGCTTGCCTAAATTTCGAGGTGACAGCTTCAGTTGTTTGGACGGATTCCCAGGGACAACTGTTGGGGGCTTTACCAGGCAAAGCCAACCGGGAGAGGGCTCCAGGGCAGACACCTCTGTAATTCTGTTTCGCATTTGGCCCGAGAACACCTTGCAAGTCAGGAAAAGCTGAAAAATTAGTCTGCACACGTGGCTATCTTATTTAAACATTTTGGAAGAATAAAACAGGATAGTGAACTTATCTGTTAAATTCTTTTTTGAAGTTCATTAAGGGACATATATTCAAAAAGAACTGGGTTATATTGCTGCTTAGAGGAGAATTGGACACTGGCAAACAGTGTCAGTCGGGCATGAAAACCCCTCCCACTCCTAGCATGTCTTAGTTTTATGGCCAAGTAATGGAAGAGTGGATCATGGGACAGATGCGAGGGACTCGAATAAAGGGATTTTACAGGCAAGTCAAAAATCCTATTTTCTTATTCATTAAGGGACTATTTAGAGATAACCAAGAGGTCCAAAAGCAGTCAAAGTGGGTGGTGGGCAACACAGCAAACAACACGTCACAAAAATAACAGGTAAGAAAATTGGATGACTTGCAGATCAAAGAGCTGTCTGAAGGGCCTTATATCCAACATTGTCATCAGCTAGGGCCTGAACATCTAGCTGGTTGAACTTAGAGAACGGGTGAACAAAAGACAAGGTGGCAGCCTTGCAAATTTGAGAAATAGAACAGGAAAGGGGGAACCTTATCTTAAAATCTGTAGGACTGAATAATAACCTGTCTAAGCCACCTAGAGATGATGGAATGAAGATTCCCTATGGGGATCTTCAGAGATGACAGATCAGTCTGACGAAGGAATAGGTAACTCAGCAATAGACAAACCGTTCTTAACAACATCCAGGAAAGGAAGGGGGATCTCCTTAAGATGTCTGGGAGAGAGAACAAATGTCCTTATTGAGGTAATAGGAAGAAACCACCTTGGGGAGAAAGAAGGCCTTAGGCCTCAAGATACTTAACCTTATGAAAAATATAGGAAATGAGCCAAGTCAGAGTAGGACAGGAGGTCTGGGTGATCTGAAAGGGCCCACAGAGTGTTAGCTTGGGGTCTGATGAGGTCTGTATACATTGCTAGACTGGGGCAATTTGGTGCAACAAAATCTCAGGGAAGCCCCCGGACGAGGAAGTAGCTTGAGAGGAGGAAATGCATAGCTCAGGCTGAACTGAGCCCATGGAGTCACCAAAGCATCCACTGCTACCACCAGAGGATAACTGCATCTGGAGACAAACTGGTTCAGTTTGATGTTGAACCTGGATGAAGAGACAGTTATCTGGCGTCTAGATGCAAACACCGGGAAATTGTACAGCAGACAAGGCGGGAACCCAAACCAGAATCTGACAAGCTTCTCTTCTGCAAGACTTCTGGTTCCTCTTTCAAGGTTGATGAACGCCACGGCTGTGACGTTGTCTGCCTGGATGCAGGTCGGATAACCCCACAGTCGAGAAGTACAGCAATGAAGGGTCCTTAGGATCATTCAAAGCTCCAGTACGTTGATCAGGAGGCAAGTCTTCTCTGGCAACCAAGTCCTTAAAGAGTCCAGGACACCTCCAAACCTTTCAGGCTGTTGTGAGGATCTTCCAGGTCAAAAGGCAGGAAGGACTTCAACTCAAAGGCTGGATTTGTGAGCCAGCAGGCCAGAGAAAGTTTGATTTTGGGCAACAGGCAGAAGCATAGACTGTGCTTTCTTGACCCACACAGCCAGAATGTGGCGTGGCAATGGTCTGGAGTGGAACTGGGTGTATGGGACTCACAAGGAAACTATCATCAGACCCAGAACTGTCATGCAGAAGTGGAGAGTCAGTCCTGGATTGTAGGGTTCGACAATGGATGCAGAGATATAGAAAAGAAACAAGAAAAAAAGCAGGGCTTTTTAAGTACTCCAAGGAACACAGAATTATTTGTATAAATAATAACAAAATGTATTTAAACATCTTTAAAACATGTGCTTTAAAATTGTCTGAGTTTAAGAACAAAGGATCTAGCCGCATCCTCCCACATATTAGTTTGGTATTACAATATGCTGCATGTCAGCTTTTATTTCTGGTGTGATCAAGTGGGAGGATGGCAATTTCTACACGTTTCACAGAGATCCGCTTCTTCAGGAGTAGGCTACAACCACTCTGAATAAAAATGCAGTTCCTGCTGAAATGCTAGCCTCCTCTCCAGTACTATACCCCACACAGTCACCTGGCTCAGTGATCAAGTGCTGGTTCTCTTTCCTGCCAAATAACGCTCAGTGTAGAATGGAAAAGCATTTGGTGATGGGGTGGTTTCGGGGGAGGGTAAAATTGGGTTTTAGAAAAAAAAAAGTAAAGCCGTATAAATTGAATATAACACAACTTGACTCACAAAATTATATGCGTGATCAACCAGTTGAGAACCTTGGGCATACAAAGCTTCACCGCAAAAGAAAAACATTGAAACACCTCCTTCACAGCTGAGGCTGTTCTATCAGTGTTATCATTAAGCATCATTTTGACGGAAGGGTCACACTCCGCTGTAGCAGCTCCTGTGAAAATTATGCCTGCAAACAGTCAAATTTTTTTCATCATATGCTCAGTTTGACAGCCAGGTCACACTGCCTCAGGATCTGCTGCAACAGCTCCTGTGAAAATTATGCCTGCAAAAAGTTGAATTTTCCCATCATATGCTCAGTTTGCTTTGCCCAGTGTGCAACAAGTTAACAAAACAAAATCCTAACATATCAGAAAAAATAAGAATCAAGTTTCGGTAATCTGTGTTGCCTCTAATTCAAGCTACATAATAAAATATCAACGAGTCTTTAAATATACGTCTAACATGCCCTCTAAAAGATAAATAAATCTGAGGCGACATGGCAATGAAAGAGAGAAAACATAATCAGTTTACCACCTAAGGCAGTCTTCTATAGTGATTCATTTATCTGATAAGCAGTAATGAAATGTACAGTAATTATTCGCCGTTATGCACGCTCATTCATAAGTCAGCAGAAAAACAGTTCGTAAAAATACAGGAAAATACAGGAATTAAAATTAAGGGGAAAAAAAACTTTTGAGGTGTCCTGCACTTTAAGAACCATATCACACCAGCAATTCTTCCACTGTTGACACCTTAACAGCAGTATCACTGCAGCTGCCACAGTAACCAATGGAAGTTGTCCCCTTGCTGAGCAAAAAGAGCAGGCACAGAGCCACATCTCAGTGGCTTGACCAGCAAGGTAGAACTATAGGAGATAAAATATTATCTCAGCAATTCTTTCGCTAACTACTCACCAATGTAACATAGGTCTGCAACAGAGTCACAGGCCAACAGTTAACTAACTGAAATATATGTTATTTAAACTAACAGATAATGTGTACCGTTCAGCCAGTCTTGGGAAACAGGGCACCACAGCCAGGCACCTGACTTCCTGGCAAGGTACATTAAAGTAAATTCTGGTCAAAGACCAGCCTGTTATTGGTAAATGCGGGAAAGCCTACATACTGGTGAGGTCATTCTTCTGCCTTACTTCCAATTTCCAAATGCAAATCAAGGGAGACCAGCTGAATCAGGATACTAATCCTCCCTCGCTTACTGGGAATGCTGCTGTGCAGAGGATAATGCAACTAGGCATTATTTACAAATTAGTTTTAATCCAAATAAATTATAATTAAGTTATGCAGTCAGCTATTATGCATTTTTAATTTTAATCACTTTGCAAAGATCGGTGTTCACTTTAAGGCCTCATTCACACTGCCGCGCATATACACGCGTACTGTACCATATGCAAATAAATGGGTCCATACACACAGTCGCGTATGGAGCTGTATATTTGTGTAGCGTATATATGCGCAAAAACAGAATGGAACAGAGATGCGTCCGGGCAGCGTATTTCTGCGTATAGCACATTAAAAATTCCATTATGAGTGATGCATTCTGTGATTGCATATACGCTCGTATATACGCGCATAGACGCGTATATACGCAATATACAATTTTGCTTGCGTTGTGTGTGAATGAGGCCTTACAATCACTATTTTTCTTATCAGTGTAGAAACAAAAACGACAAAAAAACATGAAAACATTCCAGGGAAGATACTTAGGGCATTGTAGTCTAAGATTAGGTTGTTTGTGTTGTCAGCAATACTATTCCAACAAGATGTTAATATTCTTTTATCCTATTTGAACCTGTTCCAGTTTACAGATATTGTACCTTTATTTGTCCATTGCTGACTATCCACTGAACATGGAGAGCTCAACACGTTCCCCTATCAAACCAAGCTGCTGATATTCTAACGCTATATTTTAAAATATCTGAAATGACCATAAATTAGGTAATTTAAGAACAGACTGAACCTTGCTTCTCAAGCTTTGATGAAATAAAGATGTAAATTCTAGTGCAATTAATGCTTAGACAAATATCAAGATTCTCTTATAATAATTGGCATTGCAATTTCATTTATACAAGAAAACACAGTAAAAAGCATAGATATTTTAATAGCAAAAAAAAACCCAGTGTAAAGTAAGAGTAGACTGAATGAATAAAAAGGTAATTTAAAAGAGACTGCAGGAAAATTGAACTTTTTCATTACGTTAATAAATGTTAATGTAAATGAAAGAACCCAAGGCAATGATCAAAAGAAAGTAGAGAAAACGTTCGGTTATCATTTGTCAATTAGGAATATTGCTTGTATCTTGTCTTTGTGACATAGCCCTAGGCTGAAATGTTTAAGAAGTAGCATGTGTTCAAGTGCATTAATACAAATTCAAATAATTCTAATTTTGTGAGGGTAATTTGTGTAGTGGGAGGGGGATACTGCTTTCAGCAGACCTACACAATATTGCAAATTATCAGTCCATAATCACTGTCAAAAATATCATGTTATGGTGTATACACTATTTTGCCAAAAGTATTGGGACGCCTGCCTTAACATGCACATGAACTTTAATGGCATCCCAGTGTTAGTCCGTAGGGTTCAATATTGAGTTGGCCCACCCTTTGCAGCTATAACAGCTTCAACTCTTAAGGGAAGGCTGTCCACAAGGTTTAGGAGTGTGTCTATTGGAATGTTTGACCATTCTTCCAGAAGCGCATTTGTGAGGTCAAGTACTGATGTTGGACAAGAAGGTCTGGCATGCAGTCTCCGCTCTAATTCATCCCAAAGGTGTTCTATCGGGTTGAGGTCAGGACTCTGTGCAGGCCAGTCAAGTTCCTCCACCCCAAACTCGCTCATCCATGTCTTTATGGACCTTGCTTTGTGCACTGGTGCGCAGTCATGTTGAATCAGGAAGGGGCCATCCCCAAACTGTTCCCACACAGTTGGGAGCATTAAATTGTCCAAAATGTCTTGGTATGCTGATGCCTTAAGAGTTCCCTTCACTGGAACTAAGGGGCCAAGCCCAACCCCTGAAAGACAACCCCACACCATAATCCCCCCTCCACTAAAAACTTTACACTTGGCACCATGCAGTCAGGCAAGTAACTTTCTCCTGGCAACCGCCAAACCCAGACACGTCCTTCGAATTGCCAGACAGAGAAGCGTGATTCGTCACTCCAGAGAACATGCCTCCACTTACCACGACTCGAGTCCAGTGGCAGCGTGCTTTACACCACTGCATCTGACGATTTGCATTGCACTTGGTGGTGTGTGTGGTGTGTGTTTTAAAAGGTATCAGAAAACCTGACAGCCTGTGACAAGGTTATTTGTTGCTAAATTTATTACTTTTGAAATATTTTTGTTTTTACAATTGCTAGAACATAAACAAGAATAGTGGATTATGACATATCCAAAAGCTAAGGAATACTGCTATATATTACATGATTTGCTTCTCTAATGGGAGTGTAAGCTCAGCTACATTTTTGGGTTGCAGTCTTACCAGTCACTAAAGTAACAGTCCTTCAGCCACATTTAGTTTTCTGTACATATTATATATATTTTATTTCATGATTTTGCAAATACATGCGAGTGTTGGTCATCTCAATGGAAGGTAGGAATAGTTCATATACTTGTTCCCTGGGTATGTTGTGGCAGGGCAGTGCAGTAGATTAGTAAATATACCTGTGACCCAAAAGGGAACTATTGCCAAAAAAAAGATTTAGCTATAGTTCTCTTTTACCTATTATTTCGTTGGTGCTAGTGTAGTAATAATGCTGCCACTCTGAATGACAGAATCGTATTCCCCAAATGTAAAACTTGGTTGTCTAACTCATGGGCCACCAGTTGGACAGCTCTGCTTTAGATTAACCTCGCTACTGCAGCCAGATTAATGGCACTTGTCATTATTTCTCTGCATTAAATCTCCAGCAAGCAGAAGTGGAAGAATTGATGTGACGAAAGACAGAAAGAGGTCAAAATGAACACCAATAGCAGTTGTCCACAATAAATATACAGAATGGTTTTGAAACTGTACAAAACGAATAAGGAGCTGAGAGTTCCTGTATTTTGGTTTTCGTAAAAACTAAATACCTGAAAAATGGCACATGATGAACAGTGCGTGTAAAAACCACAAACAATTCCTTTTGGAAAATAAAAAAATTGCTTCCCATGTTCACACCAGAACATTGGTGTGATGTGAATGGGGCAAAAAAAGGCAGATACTGGATTACACTGCAGGTCACTGAACCATAAATTACCGTACCGCAGCACACCACGCTGCTGTGCGGAGATCTGAATTTAGTGTACACTTCAAATAGAGTAAAAAAAAAAACAGTGTGATGCACCACCAACCCACAGGACATCCCACAGGACACTAGCCCAAACAAGCATTTTAGAGTGCAGGCTGGTATAAGCCGTTCAACAAAATGAATTCCATAAGATTATATGTACATTTAACATATATTTTATGCATGTTATTTCCCTGCACTGTACCGGCCCACAGAAGCGATCTGGCAGCAGCTGAGCGGCCACAATTGCTTCTATTGTAAAGCTGGCAGACGGCTTTACAAAAGATAAACAGAGTCCCCAGAGATTTTACAGGGCCATGCTGCCAATGACTACTATGTATGTCGGTGGATGCAAAGAGGTTGAACCCTGCTTGTCTTGAACCTGCCCCAGCCTGTTACTGGACAGTGAAAGGAAATGCAGCACAGTAATGAGCTCATCTCTCTGACATTCTGCTTTCGCCTGTTACCAGCATACTTCTTGTTAGTGCAAACTGATTAGCGCTTTCTACTTCTTGAGGTACATATACTGCTGCGTCCAATAAGTATATGGAATCTACATGTATTAGAATTTGTTATACATATACAATATCCAAGATGAAAAATAGAAGATTTATCAACAAAGTGTATGTCTATCGAAATCTTTTTTTTTTTTTTTTTTTGTAATTCCCCTTATTGCCTTGGTGACAGACTAGTGATGCAACCACCTAATTGATAATGAGAATGGTTGTCAACTATTCATTATCGATTAGTTGGTTGGATCCCCTAACTCTCTCCTCCACGCTTGGGAGGAGGGCACAGCAAGCAGTAGGCTGGTGCAAAAGCCAGCCTGCTATTGGCTATTACAATGTTAAATGGCCAATAGCAGACTGACTATTCCACCAGCCCACTACCTGCTGTATTTACATTCAGCTGCCATCTGTAGAATGTTGCCAGTGGCAGCTGTCATTCCCTGGCTGAAGCTATTCAAGCGCCATATGCTTACAATACAAATATTTGTAAAAAAATATTATTAAAAAAAATGGTGAAAGTCATTTTTGGCTTTGGCCTGAATAATTCTGCTGCATAAGGTGCATTGCAGTGCCATACATTACAACAGCTCCCCAAACGTGCCTCCCACCCACAGTGTGATCGCCCACACTGGAACGCACGGTACAGCAATGCCCGTGCAGTGCAATTGCAAAAAAAATTGTGCATGCAGTTTTATTCTGAAGTAAACTTTAGGTTTGTAACACTCCATTTGTGTATTTTATTTTAAATTAAGGATGGTATTTATTTAATCTTTTAAATCTAAACTTATTGATTATGAAAATAATCATAAGTTGCAGCACTACCCCAGACAGTAAGTGAGGAAAAATCTCCAACAGCAAGTTAAAATGCTTTTTTTTTGGTTTTTAATAAAGTAAATTAGTGAGCGACAGGAACCCCGGCCCACTTTTAATCCTGTGCCGCTGTTGGGAGATTTTTTTTCTTCCATACTTGCCAGGTGAAACTACTGCCAACATAACAGTAAATAACAGAGGTCCAAAGTGGAGTAAAAACCCAACAGGGGTTTGAAACCTTTCACACTCTAGCTACACATAAAATCAGTTCTGGCTGGAATTACACTTCAAATACTTTTAATAGAAACAGATGGCTTTACCTGAGTAACTGTCCAGTGATGCAGAAAAAATGTCTGCTCAGTCATATAAAGACAGACACGAGATACTCTTGTTTTGCTCAGTCGAGAATTGAGTTTATTACTCTGCATCCATGATAACTTCTCAGTAGAAAATCCTATTTAAAAAAAAAAAAAAAATAGTGAAAATAAAATAAGCATTAGCTTGTTCATCAACTACACAACCAAGCTAAATTTACAGGCAGATACATTTGCCTGAGATAATGTTAATTCCTGTGGTTGTACAAGTACAAGTTTTTATAGGAGTTGGAGATGGGCATGTTAGGGGAAGTAGATAGTTTGTGGACGTGTAAAAAAATTCAGTGGGAGGAAGAGGGGTGCATGTAATGTAGTCTGGTAAGAGGTGGGAAGTGGTTCGAAATCTTCTGAAGTAAAGTGAAGTGAGGTGACTTCATATCCAGCCAAGGGTGTTACATGTGGATGGAATAAAGGAGGAAGACTGGTTGGTTGAATGTTGGTCAGCTTGACTTAAATTTAGCAGAATGTTCTGCATGTTTAGTGACTTTAAGTGTGTGCATGTGTGTAGTGAGAAGGGGTTGGTAACGCTACATGCACGTTTCAGTAGGCCTGGAGACAGAAGCACCCTCAAGCACCTGTGAACAGAAGACACAAAAATAAGAAACCATAGGTGTGTTGATACGACTTGAGTGTGTCTTGAGACAATATTCTAGTGTATGTGTGTAAAGCAAAAACAAGTAGGGAAATAAGAATTTGTGACGTTTCTAGAACTACGCTCGCTGTATATGGTTGTTCCCGGTCAGTGACTTAGAGTTGAAGACAAGCAGGCAGCTAGCATTTTCAGAAGGGTATCAGCAATGGCAGCCTACACAAGTCTCAGTTTTAAAGAGTTTGTAGAAGAATACTTTACCTATGAGTGTTGAGAACAGAAAACTGAAATAATCCACATCATGCAGTGTACTTTCAAAGACTGGACACATCCAATTCCCGAAGGGAGACCTGTAATAAAATAACTATGGTTTGTTGCCTTTCAAAGTCACATAGGCTTGCCACATACTACCATTTAAATTCAATTCTAAACAAAACTCAGCATACAGTTTTGTGACTGTGTATATATATTATGAATAGCTAGACAAAATTCAAAACTTTTTGCAGGTGAAATGAATTTCCCATACGAATTTCATGTGCATTTAAAAAAAAAAAATATTGTAGTGGTGTAATAGAATACTGTTTGTTTAACTGCTTGAAGACCAGGTGTTTAGACCCCCTTCCTGGCCAGAACAAAGGTGGTGTATTGCTTTTTGATTTATTAATATTTTAATTAAAAAAAAAAAAATAGAAACAAAAATAAAACCAACTAAAGATGAACATCTATGGCTCCATGGAATAATAACACCTTGTTGAAGTATATCAGTAAAGAAACTGCAAATCATTTATGCAATATTTGAGCCCTTGATCGCATTTGGTTTGGGATTGAGTGTGGGGTGTTGTATTATCTATGATGATGACTAAAAGATGCGTTAGTAGTTCCCACCCAATCTGTCCATGTTTTTTTCACCACATTTGGTGGGACAGCCTCTGGCTTCATACGTCATTTTATGTAGAGGTATACCTAGTTCATCAACCTTTTCAGTTCAGAGGGTTTTAGGGGTTCAGTGTTCTTATGTTGTAGAGCTACAGTTTTTCTTTTTGCATACAAATGTAGGGAGGTGAATTAATTGCTTGTTAGCATAGTTTATTTCAATATCTCCCAGTAAATCTAATGGACATCTCTTGGGGTTACAGATGTTGGGGATGTTAAAGTTATGACAGGAATTCTCTGATCAGAAGGGTATTATTTTGTCACAGCCCCAGACCATGTGTATTGAATTACTCTCCTGCCTTTGACATTTATGACATACTGGTGTGTCACATTTGCTCATTTTAAATAACCCTTGTGGTGTAAAATATATTCCAAGTAACTACGATATCTGGAGAATAGTTTAGTGTGGTCAGCATAGCAGCATATTTTACAGAGGGGAAATTTGTAGGGATGCACAGATACCAATTTCAGTACCGATACCGAGCATTTGGGCATGGAGCCGGCTTCCTGATTGGCCGGGAAGCTGGCTCCATGCTCCCTCATCACCAAGTGATGAGGAAGCACGGAGCTGGCTTTGGGCCAATCAGGAAGCCGGGGCGGTGTGTAATGACTCCCCACCGAGCTTATTGATTGGTCGGGAAGCTGGGTGTCGAGTCATTATCCCCTCCCCCTGACTGGCCAGAAAGCCGGTTCCATGCTTTCTCGTCAAACTGGCTACCAGGCCAATCAGGAAGCCGGGCGTCGTGTAATGACTCGCCGCCTGGCTTCCTGATTGGTCGGGAAGCTTGCCAATCAGAAAGCCAGGTGGTGAGTCATTACCGGCCCCTTGGCTTCCTGATTCGCCAGAAAGCCAACTCCATGCTTCCTTGAGGGAGCATTGAGACGGCTTCTCGGCTAATCAGGAAGTCGGGCGGCGAGTCATTACATGCTGCCCCGCATCCTTAATGGGGCTTTGGGTTTTGGTATCGGCGAGTACCAGTAAAAAAAATTTCGGTACTTGATACCAAAAAAACGTCATTGGTGCATCCCTAGAAATTTGTAATGTGACAATTGGCAGGAGATAAAATGGGCTACGGTATAAACTGGAGAATTCGATATATAGAAACTCAAGGGAGAAAGACAATTTTAGAGATATACCTTGTCTAGGGCTGCAACTAATGATTATTTCCATAATCGATTAGTTGGCCGATTTTTTTTTTTTTTCTGATCAACTGGATAAAAAAAAATTACTTTTTCACATCTCTTTAAATAATTGTATGTATCATATTAGACATTTTAATTGGTTTCATGGATTTAAAATAACCTGAAATGAAAAGCAAAAAGCATTGGTGGTGACAGGTTCCCTAGTGTCACCTTTCCACTTCAATGGTTTTAGCTGGGGAATGACAGCTGCCTTCTGAATGTAAACACAGCAGGGAGTGGCTGGGGGTAAATTGCAGTAGCCAATAGGCTGGCTTTTGCACTCGCCCACTACCTGCTGTCAATCAGCAGAGGAGGGAACTGAAAGAGATAGTTATCCTTCAAGTTCTCCTCTGCTGACAGACAGCAGACATTGGGTGGGTGCAATAGCCAGCCTCCTATTGGCTCCTGCAATTTAAAATGCATGGATGGGAGCAAGCCGGCAAAAGACAGGAAGAGGGGGCACGGGGGAGCAGCCGAAGCACTGGGACAGAGTGAGGTTTGGAGCCAGACAAAGGCTGCACGGATCTGTGTCCCTTCCCATCCTCATTGGGAGCAGTGGGGATTTGAAGGGACACAGAGCCCATGTAACAATTATTCGAAGAATCAACTAATTGATAATGAGAATCGTTGACAACGATTCTCATTATCGATTAGCATCGATTAGTTGTTGCAGCCCTAACCTTGTCTATTAAATTCAAAGGTAGATTTTACACAGTTGTTTTGCCTATAAATGATACTATGAGTGGGTTCAGTTTGTTTTCAATGTATTTGAGTAACAGAACTTCAACTCCCAGATACTGAAATATATTGGTAACCTAAAGTGTCAATGGAGAAGTTGTTTGACTTTCCCCAGTTTACCCTAAAACCAGAGTAAACTCCAAATTCTTGAATCAATTCCAGGACTGTGTTTAGATTAGTTTTTGGGGTTGGTCAGGGAGATAAGAATGTCAACTGCGTACAGTGACAGCTTTTCTTCCAGGGTACCAACTGTAAGTCCCTGGATTAGGAGAGACGCTCCAACAGTGGCTCAATAGCCATGTACATCTCTGTATAGGGAACAGATCTGTGACTATATAGGCAGTTTCTTCGTTGGATAATGTTTAAATCATGTTTACGAGTGTGGGGCCAAAACCAAAATTTACAATGGGTTCGAGTTATATTGGAGATTCAACAGTGTCAAACACCTTATATGTGTTTAAGGCTAGAATGGCTCTAGATTTTGGAAAGTCGTGCCAACATTCTAAATTGGGAAGGAGTCTTCTAATGTTAATATTGGTCACACATCTGGGTATAACATCGGTTAGGTTAGAGTGTGTGAATTACTGAATTCAGTCAACAGGCAAGTATTTTAGTCAGGATTTTCACACCTGTATTAATAAGTGAAATTGGCCGGTAAGGGCCTATTTACTAAGTGTGATCACCTGCTCAACGTAGGTCACTGATGGGACACATATAAAACTATTGAAGTTTGAAGTCATGGTGAATTTGTTGACCGGCATTTGATGTGCGTTTCAAATGCATATCATAGGCAGGAAACAATACAGGTCAACACGATCCCTTAAGGAAGAATGAAGTGTAAATGAAGTACCCAGTCCATGCCAGTAGTGCATAATAGGCACCCACACATAGGGCCAGTTATCAAATCTAGAGCCACAAATAACCGGGAACACTGATATACACTTATTCACAGTTTCTTGTGTCAAGCCCCTTGAATCTTCTCCTATGCTCCACTGTGGGCCTGTGAGGCCATTAATTACAGTGATAAGCACTCGACTATTAACCTGGGCAAGTATTTGCATATCAGAGTGCCTGGGGATTCAAGGCACTAAACTGTATAAGAGACATAACATGTAGGCAAATGTAGGTGTTGGAAATGTGCTGCCAGCATGGATTATATGCTTATTTTAAACCTGAGATTTGCTTTTAATTTAAAAAACACAGAAAAAAAGGTCGCTGACCTTGTTCTAAAAACACTAGCTAGCTGCCTGGCAATCGCAGGCACACAAGCATCAAGCCTCTAAAGCTAGATTTTTTTTATAAGGGGACGGACTGATACTACATTAAAGCCAGAGTGTTTGCATGAGAGCCAGGGAAACAGCATTTTCAAAAGATCCACAACTGCATCCCCCATATTTCATGATTTTTAGGCAATAATTACTGCTGCATGCCATTAAAAAAAGCATACACTATTTAATGAAGGGTTATTATACACATATATGTTTATATGTGGGACATTATTAAAAGCATCTAAAAATAAAACCAAATATTCTGCACATTAACAGGCTAAATAAATATTTGTCATTTGTGTTCTTTAGTTGCAAATAGTTTACCAGCATGTATTTGCTTGTTATGTAGCACAGTTTTAACTGGAAATCAAAACCTGTTGCCACATACTGTTGATAAAACTAAACTTTAGCTATACCGTTAACAGAAACTGTAAAATTAAATCCTGCACCATTACTAAATATTACCATACATACAAAGAAGGGATTATGAAGCTGCATGAAAAGCCTGTGTTACCACCACTCTAGCCCACCCCCACGTCTTCACAAACACGCGTTGGGTGCGCCAACGTAGAATGAGAGCAATGATATTACAGCCAATATTTATGCTCTCTACACTGATGACCTGTAGGATCTCTTAAAGCTTCGTCTATGGTCTTTTTGGGGTACTGAATTTTGTCGCCGTTTCACAATTTTAAACCTGGGCATGTTGGGTATTTATTTACTCGTTGTAACCTCATCCTTTTATATATATATTTTTTAAATGCGTATTTTATTGTGTTTTGGGGCACTAAATTTAACAAGTGCATTTCTCACTTCACCTCACAAATTTGTGGGTTTGATAAGTTGTGCTAATGTTGTGCAATATAAAAATTTGCAACTGCCACCATTTTATTCTACAGGGTCTTGGCTTTCAGGAAATAATGTTTGGGGGTTTGAAGTAATATTCAGTCCTAAAATGTGAATTGTAACATGGTCACTTAGGGGTTAATGAGACTGCAACAAACCTGCACTGCAAAAAACAAACAATGCAGCAATTATTATATGTTAAAGAAGGTTTAGCCAATTCATTTAAAATGGGCTGCCTAACACAAGGCCCCAACACACAAAAATACATGTGTTGTAGCACAGTGCGCCCTGGTGTGAATCGGCCTTAATCAATAAAAAGTAGGGGGTGTAATTTGCATTCCATTTGAGAAGGTTAGTGGAGTTAAATGATCAACTGTAAGATAGCATCAATAAGTATGTGGTCACCATAATATTTAATTATATACTACTTAGAATAGCCAGCAGCTTTTTAATTTATTTTACAGATGTCTAATAAATAGAGTTGTATACACTGTTCCAAATATCAGTAGATTAACTCACCTGGCATGTAAAATTCCAATGAGCTTGGATGCAAGATTAGATGGTAACATTTCAGAGATACAACAGTGACTCAAGGAAACCAGCAAATCAGATGAAAGAAATGGAATAAAATACAAAAGCTGCACCAGTCTCAACTGTAACTCTTCTGGCAGAAGCACAAGAATTCCATCTTTTGGATCTATTTGAAAATTAACAACATTACAAAAACTAAACTGTGAGAAAATTATAGTCAATTAAAAACTATAACAAACTATCAAATAAAAATATATGTCTTCATTTCTGTGGTCAGATTTTCTTTTTTTGCCCCATCAAAACTCTCAGTGTAGGTGAGGGTGGCCTGTAGTCCAAAAGGGGAGAAGTCAAGCAGCGCTCAAAACACTGTTCGACATGTCAGTACAGCTCATGACAAGAAATTAGGAACTCACTGGATTACGGACAGGATTAACAAGTATTTTTCTGTACTAGAGTGTTTTTAAAGGAAACCAAATGGTAAAATGTGCATGCTTTGAAGAGATGTACTGCTTATTTTATTTTTGCGCAGGCACACACAGAAAACTGGACTAAGCATTAGATATATAGTGATCTTGGTGAGTACATACAAGAAAGTTATACTTAAATGTAAGAATTAAAAGGTATCTATTACCAACTCAAAAACACAATACTGCCCTTGGAGTTAATTATTTCTGACTTATTGACCTATAAGAATACATATAGAAGTGAAGCAGTTAATGCTGCACAAATTAAATGTTTTCTTTTCATATATAAAAGATACTAGGGCGCGGGCGTGGCTTGGCACGGAAGAAGATGGACGCTTAACTCCAGAGCTCCGTCTCCAGATATCCCGAACGAAGCTACAATCTCCTGCTATCGACTACCATGGGGAAAATAGGCAGACAGGACGGAAGGTCTAGATCTCCTGGGTCAGATGGGACCCAACTGAGCCGTCAATTCCCCGAGATGTTCCGCACACAGCGGCCGGAAAATCTGACCGCGAGGTATTCCAATATGGCGCTGACCGCGACTAACCCGCCTGCTACTGTGCCTCAGGCCTCCATGGATCCGGGCTCGATGTCGTCCTACATCCAACAACTACCTACCAGGTCAGATTTAACACTACTCGCAGGGGACATCAAACAGGCCCTGAGCTCGGCGGTCTCCGAACTCAGACAGGACATTAGGGACATAGGCCGCAGGATGCAAGCGGCGGAACAGGCCGGAGCGGAGAGAGACGCTGCCATCCACTCTCTGAGGGCCCATCAGGAGACCACCGCCCGCTCGCTGATCGATATGCGCCGCCACATGGAAGACCTCGATAATAGGGGACAACGCGCCAATATGCGAGTCCGGGGGGTCCCAGAAACGGTCCTACCTGACATCTTCAATGATTTATTAGACCGCCGGCCTGGATCGCCCATAGACTTTGTGAGAGCGCATAGGGCGCTGCGGCCCCGCAACTTGCAGGAGGACGTTCCGAGAGACATCATTTGCTGCCTACAGAACTTCCCGCTAAAGGAAGAAATCTTACAACAGGCCCGGGCCAAAGCAGTGGTCAAGTATGATGGCTCCGAGGTGAAGCTGTTCCAAGATCTATCCAACATCACCCTACAACAACGTAGAGCCTTACGCCCGCTATTAGACCACTTGCGCAAACATGGCATTGCATACCGCTGGAAGTTCCCATTCTGCCTGTCCGCACTGCAAAGAGGCAGAACCGTTACCTTACGCCTACCTGAAGAAGTGGGAGACTTCTGCTCGCAACTGAATATCCCGGCCGTCCAAGTCCAAGATTGGTATGAAGACCTCAGGATGCATGCTGCCAACGACAGGCCCAGCCGCAGACGAGATATGCCATCCAGACCCCACCAGAAGCCCTGGGACCAGCGAGAAGGAACGCCGCCGGAGAGGCCCCAATACCCCATCTTATCGTACCGATCGCCGGCTGGACGAAGTGGCGGATTGTGACCGGGCTGGCGAACAATCCCCCCACTGAATTCACACACAGACGCACTCATCCCTAGGCACGGTACCGAATGGCCCGAGACTGTTTTCCCGGAGTTAACCCTGTTATCTTGGTTGGATGTTGGGACCCTTGCCTCGGACGGTTGCGGTGCTGGAGCACCACTCCAGTGGGCCCCGTGATGTGCACTTAGATAGATAACTGACAATGTTGGAGTCACTCGGCTTTCATTCCTCCATTTATAATTTCTACGTGTCTTGTCGTTACAGGATCCTCACTGGCAGGCGGGGGCCTGAACCGTCCTCCGGGGCGGTGACACCTCGGAGCGGCGGAGACGGGGGACGGTGGTTTGGAGGCCTGCCAGCCAGGGGGGATCCGGCCAGTACGGTAACACACAAATACCTCTGCTGATACAGGCGTTTAGACCTCTAGGTTCCATACTCCAGTTCACGTGAGCGCAGTTCTATGGACCCTTACAGGTGGATATGAACACCAAGGGAGTTTACACTGTTTATATGCGGTTTCATAGTGTTCATATGGTTTATATTGTTTATATCGGTTATAACGTTTCTATTGATTGCTGCTTTCGGGGAAGGTCTAGGTACTTAGGGCACACATATCACTGATGTCACCCCACTGCTAACCTACTCCTATACCAAAGTATTACGAGGGCATAAGGAGAGCATCTTGGAGAGTGAACCTTTCACCCACCCTATGAAAATATGCTCTGTAATGTGGCAGGATTTAGGAATGTCCCTAAGGGTTTCTCGGGTATTGGAGAGGCGACCAAATGGAGTTATTTGAACCAATCTTGACCCATCTCGTCCAGAAAGCCAATCACTTACCCCCAGAGTGAGGCGACAGTGAGGGGCACTAGGTGCTGCCCACAATATCGTCGCCCCCTACTTCAACCCCTTGCACTCTTGATCTCCCCACCGGTGAACTGGGCTCAGTCCGGGTGGTTAGAACAGAGTAGAGGGGATTCCCTAGCTTTTTGTTAGTTAATCTTGTTCCCCCCCTTCTCCCCTCCCCCCAGACCCCTGGGCTACGCCCTCTCGCCCGCACCACCGGATACCCTGAGGTTTCGTTACCGTAGCTGACTCCACGCTTCCACCCCCACCACTTTCTCTGCTGCCCCCACCCCGTGAGGGTTAACTTAAAGGAATTACTACTAGCAAGCCCGCTCCCTCCACCACTGTCACCAGACCTTAGTGGAAACCGCTATGGCGTCTCTAGCAGACCTAGTAGTGTTGTCCCTAAATGCCAGAGGACTTAATGTTCCTGAGAAACGAACACTTATTCTAGGCGATCTGAAGACAGCCAAGACATCAGTGGCATTTAACAGGGGGGATCCGGCCAGTACGGTAACACACAAATACCTCTGCTGATACAGGCGTTTAGACCTCTAGGTTCCATACTCCAGTTCACGTGAGCGCAGTTCTATGGACCCTTACAGGTGGATATGAACACCAAGGGAGTTTACACTGTTTATATGCGGTTTCATAGTGTTCATATGGTTTATATTGTTTATATCGGTTATAACGTTTCTATTGATTGCTGCTTTCGGGGAAGGTCTAGGTACTTAGGGCACACATATCACTGATGTCACCCCACTGCTAACCTACTCCTATACCAAAGTATTACGAGGGCATAAGGAGAGCATCTTGGAGAGTGAACCTTTCACCCACCCTATGAAAATATGCTCTGTAATGTGGCAGGATTTAGGAATGTCCCTAAGGGTTTCTCGGGTATTGGAGAGGCGACCAAATGGAGTTATTTGAACCAATCTTGACCCATCTCGTCCAGAAAGCCAATCACTTACCCCCAGAGTGAGGCGACAGTGAGGGGCACTAGGTGCTGCCCACAATATCGTCGCCCCCTACTTCAACCCCTTGCACTCTTGATCTCCCCACCGGTGAACTGGGCTCAGTCCGGGTGGTTAGAACAGAGTAGAGGGGATTCCCTAGCTTTTTGTTAGTTAATCTTGTTCCCCCCCTTCTCCCCTCCCCCCAGACCCCTGGGCTACGCCCTCTCGCCCGCACCACCGGATACCCTGAGGTTTCGTTACCGTATCTGCTATTTTTCCTAACAGACCCGGCCAACTCGCTACCTAAATTGATGATGCGGTTTGAGACATAC
>NW_017309920.1:0-12701 GCF_000935625.1 Nanorana parkeri
AAGATGTGTGGGGAGGGGCATGTGTGCATTAGATGAAATGACAAAAAGAAATGACCTTTTATCCATCAGTGTGATATAGACTCGGTATGAGCCAAGAAGGCATATCAATAAACCGCTAGGTCATGCAGCATCCTATGCTCTCCCCCACGTTGAGGTCGTCGGTGTGTGCCCGGTCAAGCCTCGTCGGACACCATGAATACCGGCGACCGCGAAGGCCGTCGGTGTTCATGGTGTCTGGCGAGGCTTGTCCTGGCACACACCATCTAAGGCCTCTTAGAGGTCATTCCATCTAAGGCCTCTTTACCTCGTTCCATATAGAGACTATTAATGAGGCATGCTGAGATTCAATGTAGTTTTGCCCTGGGGAAGCTGGTAGATGCTCCTTATTGGACATTTTACTTTATTTAGATAAAGGGCTATCATTTAAGGGCTGTCTGATTCTATCACGCCATATACCCTTTGTTGGCCCCTATAACAGATGGATCCACTTTTTTGAGGTATTCGCCCTTGACGCAACAATCTTTTGATCCACTACATTGGCTTTCCACGCCCGATTGCGGTGTCCTCTGCTTTCTGTCCCATTGTCTGTGGAGAATAAACGTTGTTCTGTCTTCTATTTGTCCTTGGGCTGACGTGTTATGCAGACATCCTTTGGTCCTAATTGGGATTGGTAAGAATGGCACATTTTGATTGTGATTATGATATTTATACGAACATTGTATGGTACTGCCTAGTATTAATATGTCTGTTCTAATTTGATTATTGGTACATCTATGTATTATTAGATAATTTATACAGCTTTTCTGTAGTTTTACCAGACCACCTCCCTTCCTGATGAACGCGAAACGCGTTGAAGACCAATCCACCATCAATTTATTCCTGGGCTTATGAATCACTGATACCTCATTATAAAATTGATTTATCCTAGGTTGCAATATATATTATGTGAATCATTGGATCATGTCATATCACAAAACATGTTTAATTTATTCTTGGGGTCATAAGCTAAGGCCTATGGATTATTGATACTTTATAATATATATTTGATGTATCTTATGCTGCAATATATCGTGTAAATTATTGAATCATGTTACATTATATAATCATGTTTGTTGCAATTGAACTCTGGAATTAGGTGGTTGTTAGGTGGTCATTGGAGGTGTTTTTTATTACGGCTATTTTTCGCCATCTTTTTAATCATGTAATCAATAAAATTATATATATAAAATTATATATATTTTATAGATTATATTTAAACCCGGGGTGTGGCACTTTGTGTCCTAAATTCGAACACCATTTGTTTTCTCGGTTTACACAAGTTCAAACACTCACAATTGCTTAATAAATTCCCCCCATTGTGTTTTAGAGTGCCTCCCGCCCACAGCTGATTGCATCTAGTCGAGTCTAACGGAGCAATTTGTGAGACTCGTGATCAGCCCCATTTGCAAGTCTGAATAGGGCCTTATTCAGACTTTATAGTTACTGTGTAAGAAACAAAGTATCTTTTTGTGCAAGCTGCGGGGAAATAACTTGCTCAGGTTTTATGATTCCTCAGTGACTAAAGCACCATAAAAACTATAGACTCAATTCACAAAGCTTTATCACAAGGAGAAGGGGCTCTAAATTAGTCATGTAACTGTACTTTTCAAATCTTATTGGACTAAGCAAAAAATAACTGTCACCTTTTTTTAATCAAATAAGTATACTTATGTTTTTAAGAGCCTTATGTAAAAATCCTGCAAGCAATCCTGAACAAACATCATCCAGTGAGATGCAGTATAAATGCAGAGAGCATTCTGTGCTATCATTCATATGAATTAAGTAGTCTTGTTGTTATAGAACAATTGCCCTGCAAACTGCAAGGGAACAAGATACTTGGGTTTCATGTAATGTCCCTTGCCTCAAGACTCTGTGATTGCTGTAAAATAATCAACTGAGGTGCTTTACAAACTCAATCCAGTAAAGTGCTGTGTAAATACAGATACCACTGTTCTTATACTTTCATTCACATAAATTAGGCATCGTAGTTACTGTTCACAATCGGAATGAATTGCTGTGCAAGCTGCAAAAAAAACAGCTCCTATAATAGGAGAGGGACAGGGACTCCTGTTATCCCTGAAGTAGCCAGAGTGCCTGTCGAAACTGGTCAGCTGTTGAGTGAATCTACTCGGACTGTTAGTTCCAGCACATGGATACATATCATAGTATGTGGTTGTTTAAGGTTGCTTCTGTTGTTTTTTGCAACAGATTTGTTGTGCTGATAGCTGAATGATGTGGTGCAGGATCCTGTCATCCCAGCAAACTTGTGGCTTTTGGTTATGAACTACAACTAGGCTTACAATGTGCTCTGTATGTGATAATTCAGGATCTTGGTTGTGCATCAGTTATCTGCATTTGTATAGCACCTCACTGGATGGTGTTTGTACAGGATTGTTACATAGTATTTACAGGGTGTTTAGTCATGGAGGAATCATGAAAATTGAGAAGGTTGTTTCCCTGCTGCTTGCCAAGAAAGTTAGTTTGTTCATTACACAGTAACAATGAACTAACCAGCCTAAGGTGGTACTTTAAAAGCATTTTGAACTGTCAATATTACCCCCATTCACACCTGAGTGTTTTATTGCATTTCCTTAAGCGCGGCAATGCTTAACATGAAGAATCCCATTCTTTTCACTTGTGCCTGTTCACATCTGAGTGTTTTCAATTGTAGCTTGATGCATGTTACGCAAAAAAAGTATATGAGGTTTTTTTTTTTTTTAGCAGAATCACACATTTTTGGCCCCCTAGCATACTTTGACCTGGAAAAGAAATTGGGGTTTCTGAATTGTACTTCCTTAATGTGGAGGCTTTTATCTGCATGGTGAGGGCTCACAGCAACCTGTATGATCCAAGGGATTCTCAATGCAAGAGCCGGAGCAAGTGGCATAGATCATAGGATGAATTTGCAAGATAAATGTACCAGGACTGGGAGACATGCTCTGCCACACAGGCCCGGCACTTCTGTAAGTCAGCTCAAGCAGCCGCCTGAGGGCGCTGAAGGGGTGAGGGCGGAAAAATCATAACGGTGAGTGGCCGCCGAAGCGGTATGGGGCTCCGAGCTTCAACCCCTGTAAGCTCGACCCCGCCCGTAGGTTGCCTCTGCTGTGCTGCGTGCGACTTTGGAGCCAGTGTGGCTGTACCTGCCGTCTGACAGCCATGAAATATGTCTTCTGTGGAGTGCCTCACATCTGTGGACTTCGTAGGTGAGATTGTTATCTCTCTCCCCCCTCTGTCTCCCAGTCCTAAGCTGCAGTGTGTGTTTGTTTTTTTAACTCTCTCTCCCCCTCTGTCTCCCATTCCTGAGCTGCAGCATATTCGTGTTGCTTGTCTTTTTTTTTTTTACTTCTCTCCCCCCTCCGTCTCCTGGTCGTAAGTGTGACGATGATGGGGGATTTGGGTCTTAATATTAGAAAATAGAATTTGTTTGTTTCCCACTCAGAGCAAATGCAGGTCTTCATTTAGAATTGACAGGTCCCTCCACATTCCACAGAAGAGATGCTGGATGGCTGTGATCTTTTATTGCCCAGCCCGAGTGAAATTCCAAAATATCTCTCTAAGCCTTTTTATGGCTGTCATTAATTAAAGGCATGGCACCATGCATTCATATATTAGGATTGGACAAGTTAAAATAACCAAGCAGGTCTGGAGAGGTGGTGACCTCGCATTCTCCCTAAAGTCATAAAACCTGAGTTGGAAAATCAAGTTACATTTGATTAATTTGGAATTGGGCGGGGATAGGTAATCTAAAGGTTCATCCTCCGCCTGCTTTCCCACCCCAGCCCTGCCTAGGGGCCGGCTCCGGGACACCCTCCAAAAGGGGTTTATAAAATATTCTGTCTAGGCAACTAGACTTGGCTCTTGGTTTAAACATCATCGAGGAACTAGAAGTCTGAACATCGCAGAAGAGTTCCCCCTTTAATCTTTGGACATTATCTGCTGGAAGTCTGCTTGAAAAAGAGCCCTGCAGACTTCCACTTTGCTTCTTGAACTCTGTCAGAAATCACAATTCCAGGACTGTTAAGTATTCTTCTTTTATTCCCTTTTATTTTACTGTTGTATATATATTTTGTTTCTTTTTATTAAATCTTTTTCTGTATATTTTCTGCACCGTTTCTTTTATTAAAGGACGATCTTAAAAATCGTTAAGCTTATCGCTACGCGATAAATACGAACTTAAAAGTATCCTTGCCTGTGTGAAGAGCGCTACTGTGTAGTGAATCCTGTCATATTCATGTCTGGGAAGACAGTGGTATCACAGGCATTAAGTGTTTAAATTGTTGCAGCATTTGCTGGGCACGGTTTGTATTCTGAAAAATACATGGTGGCAGTGGAAGTTTGGTGGGGAAAGGGTTAACTATGCAGTTAGCCAACCCTGGTGACGATCGCTCTGTCTGCTGGCCTGAGATTGTGTCCTGCGAGCAGGGAAATCTACGCAGGGTGAGGCAGAGTGGTATCGCCACGTCCTTGTGACGCTCACGCTCGGTTCAGACTTGTGTATGGTCACGTGGGATTGACGTACAGCGGGTTTGGGCCGGGCGTACGTCACAGTAAGCTGCATGTGTGTGTGGTTTTTTAACTCTCTCCACCCACACTGGTCCCAAGCTGAAGGTATTAATGGAGTGTGTGTCCAGTGGTGGATCGGGGGGGGGACAGAGCAATTGCCCCCCACGAGAAAATTCACGCTCCCTCCGCCGCTCTCAGGGCCGACATCAGGGGGGCAATGGCCAATACACATATGAGGGGCCCGGCGGTCTGGGGGCCTGGGCCCCTTACATGGGTATTGGCCGTACCAGGGGCGGCATGGCAGAGGGGATGGGGAGGAGGTGGAGGAGGAGGCCTGGGCCCCTTACATGGGTATTGGCCGTACCAGGGGCGGCATGGCAGAGGTGATAGGGGTGGAGGAGGAGGCCTGGGCCCCAGCAGTGCTGGTCTGGTGGCACAGGAGGCCAAGCCCCAGCAGCGGCAGGTAAGAGGAGCTGGGAGGAGGTGCAGGGAAAGGCACCCTGACCAGCCCACCTGGGACCCTGCAGAGCCAACCATACAGAGTCACGGGTGGGCTGTGCAGGATGTATGGTGTGCTCTGCAGGATCACTCTCAGGTAGGCTGTGTGGAGTCTCAGCTATGTGTGGGGTCTATGGTGGGCTCTGCAGGGCCTCAGGTGGGTCCAGCCCAGAGTCCAGCGCGTTCCTGAGCCCAGAGTGTTCCTGAGCCCAGAGTCCAGCGCGTTCCTGAGCCCAGAGTCTAATTCATATACTGCTCTGCATTGCTATATAATGTTTCTCGTTTTTTGAGGTTTCTCGCGTGCACGCAATTTTAAGGCTTGACATGTTTGGTGTCTTTTTACCCGACGTACATAGATCCCCACACTGTGCAGTGTCACGGGGGAAGTGCTGGGTCACTGGAAATTGTTTGGTCTCACCGGGAATGTACGGGGTCATCGGAGATTGTTTGGTGTCACCGGAGAAGTGCAGGGTCACCGGGTATTATTTGGTGTCACTCCTTTTCACACAATGCTTTGCTTCTCTCGTGCATAGTGGTACCTCCCCCTGGGCAGTGCAGAGTGACTGTGAGATTCATAGTCATCTACAGCTTGGGGATTGTTGTGATTGCTAAATAAATCTGTTATATGGTGTCTCCAGTAGTCGCTCAGAACAAAATATAACGGATTTCTTTAGCAACATCCCCGGTGACCCCGCACTTCTCCGGTGACCCCACACTTCTCCCGGTGACACCAAACAATTTCCAGTGACCCCTCACATCTCCGGTGACACCAAATAATCCCCGGTGACCCGCACATCGCCTGCGACACTAAACTAAATCCGTGGCCGCACACATCCCCGGTGACACTAAACAATTTCCAGTGACTCCGCACATCGCCGGTGACACAAATCACCAGTGACACCAAACTATCCGTGGTGGCAACGCACATCCCCGGTAACACCAAACAACTTCCAGTGACTCCGCACATCGCCGGTGACACCAAACAATTTCCAGTGACCCCACACATCGCCGGTGACCCCACACATCTCCGGTGACACCAAATAATCCCCAGTGACCCCATACATCCCCGATGACACCAAACAATTTCCAGTGACCCTGCACATCCCCGGTGACCCCAAACAATGCCCAGTGACCCCCGCACATCCCTGATGACACCAAATAAGCTCCGGTGAACCCGCACACCTGCGGTGACAAACAATCTCCGGTGACCCCAAACAATTTCCAGTGACCCCGCACATCTCCGGTGACCACGCACATCTCCGGTGGCACCAAACAATCAACGGTGACCCCGCACATCCCCGGTGACACCACACTTTTCCGGTGAGTCCAAACAATCTCCGGTGACCCTGCAAATCTCCAGTGACACCATACAATCTCCGGTGTAACGTTCTCCCTCTGATCCCCTGTGACACAGGATCGCTTGTATGGTAACAGGCATCGCTGCCTGTTTTTAAATAACGGCCATTTCCCACCATCTAGAGAGCTCCCGGCCGGCAGTTTTTTTTACTACGGCCGGCCCGGAGGCAGTTTACTACCTGCTGTCCGACCGTTGTAATTAAACGGCCAGACAGCAGCTTCTTGAGGGCGGGTGGGCGTCCCCCCCGGGACCAGCACAGCAGCTCTGCGGCCGGAGATCAAACGGAGCTCAGTACACGAGCTCCATTTGATCTCCTCTCTTCTTCTGAATGCAGGCAGTGATGTGTGTTACATCACTTCCTGCATTCAGTGTCACTCTCCGGAACAGAAACCGGAGAGAAGCTGGTGAAACAGGTCTCTGCTTCATCAGCTTCTCTGGGGGTCCCTAGGTGACATTAGGGGTCTAAAAGACCCCTGATGTCTCCATAAAGAGGGCCTGTCACTGCAAATTGGCTATCACATAGGGAGCTTGTTTGCTCCCTATGTGATAGCAATAAAGTTCAATGGAAAAAAAAAGGTTTAAAAAAATTTGTTACAGCAAAAAATAAAAAAACATATCAAAGCAATAAAAAAAAAATGTAAGTCCCCCACATCCACATGCAAAAACACGCAATTTTAAAGCTTGACATGTTTGGTGTCTATTTACCCGACGTGACCCCATCTTTTATATTTTACCAAAAAATTGGGTAATAATAAATGTTTTATAACATAACGTAGGGAGAACAGATTTTGTTTTTCAAAATTTTCGGTACTTTTTTTATTATACAGTAAAAAAAAAAACCCGTAGTGGTGATTAAATACTACCAAAAGAAAGCTCTATCTGTCCCCAAAAAATTGTATAAAATGTATTTCAGTACAGCGTTGCATGACGGAATAAATGTCAGTCAAAGTACCGCAGCGCTGAATACTGAAAATGGCCTGATCAGGAAGGGGGTATAAACACCCCGGTCAGCAAGTGGTTAAGCTGCCATGGTAGCTGTTCTGCGGGTGACAAAATTAAGGATGTGCAATCATCCCGGATGTATGCACCATGGGTGCTGCTCCTAATACCAGTCCAATGCGCCCTTCCCATGTTGTGGCTTAGTGAGTCTTCAATAAGGAACACATCACATTGTCCAACAAAGTTGGACAGTTTACATGCTGCTTTAACCAGTGATAGCATTCTGCATGTTTAAGTTGATGGGAGTGTGCAACAAATGCCACTTATGGGAAAGAATTCCAAGTGCACACTCCACAACTGTTTGTGATCTGGTGAGATGATAATTGAAAAAGCTTTCTGTAAATCCAGTGCGCAATTTGAATAGGGCCTTAGCAGGTGCTCCCCTCGGTTCAAGCCAGATGCTTTTGGACCACATTAGAGGGTGGTGTGATAGATGCAAAGCGCTCATCTGCAACTGCTGCGCTTACGGAGTATGTTCACATCCGTGAACTGGAGTATCTATGCCCGGTGCTTGAAATTAGGAAGTAAGCTACCATATGTGATGATCCATGTTTTTAAAAAAATGGGTCACAAAATGTGGATGTTCAAAGGCATATTTTGTATTTACAGCACGAAAATCAGCTGGGAACCAGCACCCGAACAGCGGGGCAATATTGATGAAGAGCGGGAGACAAGCCTCTACCAGCAACTCTTCATTAGTCACTTCTTTACGTGAGGAGGAGTCAACACCTTCACAAAGTACAGTCCCTTTCCGCTCCAGGCCAAGTACAAGACCCACAAGAGGAGGGCGAAAAGCCAAAATTTGAAAAGGCTGACATGAAAACCATGTCAGACAGACTAAGGGACAACACCTCCAAAGAGCTCTCCTTTGTCTTATTAAAAAAGTGCCATAAGAATACCAGGTGGTGATGTAGGCTAGGGTCATAAGATACATTCTCTGATTCATTCCTCCTTCTTTGCCACCTTTCACTTTTTCCCAGCCTTCCACACCTGCACCACCACCAAACACATAACACTATACTTGTGGGTCACAAATGAGATTGGATCCAAATTAGAGTTTAGATGTTAATCAGGAGAAAGTTTTAAGCTTCTAGTTCCACTCATAATGGTGCGTAAGTAGAAGAATAGATTGACATCAAGGGGGCTATTTGTGCCACCTTAAGAAATTAGGACGTCCTAGACCTCCCTGATGTTTATGAATGAACATGGTGTGTTTGGAAATTCTGGATCTCTTGTGGTTCCAAACAAATGCCATGGCCTGGTTTTGTCAGAATTTAAGGGCATACCTGAGGAGTGGAATGGTTAGGGTGCGAAAAGGGTAGAAGAGTTTCGTCAGTATAGTCCTTTTGATGGCATTGATTTTTCTCATGCAAGAGAGGTTGTGTTGGTCCTAAGGAGTTAGTAAATATATATATATATTATGGATGCACCAAAATTTTGGCCTCCAAAAAATATAATCCAAAAATTGAACGTTTGGTAAAATGCCGAAAGTGCCATCTTTCGGCCGAAATTGCGGTGCATTCCTAGTTTCTCTACTCCCTGCTGGATGCTGCACTGTGTCAGAGGGGGCGGTGCAGGGAAAGAGTGCGCTGTGAGCATCCGGCGTGTCACAAGAGGCGGGCACTCCTCCCACACTGCCCCGCTCAGCCATGCCAGATCAAGAGAGTGGTGTAGGGGCAGAGACAGCTGTCACAGGAGGCCGGACTGGCAGTGCAGGGGAGGCGTCAATAGGAACAGAAAAAGGGGTACAGAAGCGCTACTACGATATACTGACTAGGTAAAACCAGAACCAGAAGGGAATTTGCAGCTTACCAAGGAGTGGGTGTTGGCGCGTTATCATCGGCGAGGGGTGGATGGATGGGAGTCCTCGGTTGGTGGGAGTGGTGGGTACTCAAAAATGTGTGAAAGCAGATGGGGGGGTGTGGGTTTGTCACTGCCGTGGGGGCTAAGGGGGGCTCAGTGTCAGTGAGATGATGTGTGTGGCAGGGATCTTGGGTAGGGGGGGATCGCTGATTGTGGCAGGCACAGTGAGAAGAGGGCTTGGTGAATGTTAGCAGAACTATATGGGTTATAGCCCGGGTGCTGTGCTGTGTGGGGCAGCCTGCAGAAATGTGACAGGCGGCTGAATGAGGACAGTCAGTGTGAGCCTGGAAGCCGAGTGGATGGGGGGCGGAGACTGAGTCGCTCGCTGACAAGTGGCATGTGTCAGGGGGAAAGAAGCTGATTGGAGTGGTTGCCTGGAGATGGACGCTGCGGCTAGGAGAGCCAGTGGGAGTGATCAGACCACACCACTCGAGGGCATGAGCAGTGAGCCCGGGACAGCGAGCGGTGTGTCTAAGGGAGGGAGCGGGTGGAGGGAGAAAAAACAGAGTTGTATAAAGTGTGATGTGGCAGAGCAAAGCGGCTACGTGTTTCGAAGCTGTCAAAACAGACTGAACTCTCCTCCCACACCACCGGCTCAGCCTCCTGTGACAGCGAGTCAGGATGGAAAGTGGGTACAGACAGTGAGCGATCAGCTGATCGCTGACTGCTTGTAACTAATTGAGGGCAGAGTATGTTGATTGTGTCCCCAATTATGAATGAATAGGAAGTGCTCTACATCACTTCCTGTTCATTCATGATTGTGGATATAGTAAACATACTATCTCCACAAGTTATAAATGAACAGGAACACTCAGTATAGAGGACTCCTGTTTTCTTTTTCTGCAGCCCCTGTTATTAGTGATTGAATCCCTTTTATTTATGTTAAAAAGGAGATATCAGTACAATAATTTTGTTATATCTATAATAACATTGATAATAGTCCAAATAAATCTGTGATTTCAATTGTGTGTTTCCACAGAGTGATCACATTTCCCACACATGAGGTTAGAGAACAGCGAAAAAGGTAGTCAATATTATCACACAGCGATATTCAATTTATACGGTACTCTTCTGATCTTTCTTGCACAATGATCCTAAATGTGCTCTATATTGACTACCTTTTTCACCAGAAATCTGCTAGATCTTGATTTCATAGATGTAGATCATGGACGGCTTCCTCCAACTAATTCCTCTCCTCTCCTCTGTTCATCTATGGGTACCTCTCGCGGAGTCCAATCTCCTTATCACCATCATCATTGCTGTTAATCTCCTCTTTATACTCAGTGATATCCTCCCGCAGGATTTCAGAGGAAACAAAAATGAGGGGCTTCCATTGCGCAGTATGTTAAAAAAACTGGTTTATCAAAATAAAAATGCACTTACAAGCAGTGTGCACGGAAACAGCTTTGCAATGCTCCAAGCACAGGAAACAGCGATAGACTCGTGACACGTTTCGTCTAGTGACTTTTTCAAAAGGGGTGTGAGTATCGCTATTTCTTGTCATTCGGATTTATATCAACCTGAGCTGTCATTAACGCCTTCATCACAATCTATATGTCAGTGGCACTCTTATTGACATATTGGATGGGTTTATATAGTATATTCCTTAATAAATCAAACATGCATGTTGGTCCTTGTCCTGGATGCTAGATTTAACATGTCAACCAACAAGACCTAGAACTCCATGATGTAGATAAAATCTGTTTAAATAAATGTATTTTAATAAAATAGCAATTAAAATCCATATTATTAAAACATATTCTAAACTTCTCCTTAAGCTAAAATATAGGTGAAACAATGGAAAGTCTGAACCTTCAATAATCAGCTATACTGTGTTTCTGAGATTAGTGTGCTCTATCCTGAAAAACTTCTGGGTGAAAACTAATTTTGCTATGACATCTATATAGTATGGGATATAAATTGTATAACCTCTCAATAATCAACAATTGGACATTTTTGGGGTTGGTACGCCCTATTCCAGAGGGTCTAACCCACATAGATACTTAGGGGTAATCTGGTTTGACAGGGGTGGTTCAGTGTAGTGGTGTAACAATCACCATAGCGACCCAGGCGGTCGCTATGGGGCCCGGGGCACAGTGGGGCCCGGCCAGATGCCGTGCGGGCCGCCTGGGTCGCTATGGGATCTTCTGCTGCTGGCTTTCACTGGCGTCTGAAGACGAACACGCCGCTGTTCAGATCATCTGTGCAGCGGCGCGTTCGTCTCCACAGTCAATGAGAGCCAGCAGCAGAGGGGGAGCAGGCTGGACCCGGTGTTCTATCAACGTCGCGAGCCTCTGACGTCACCGGCAGTGGAGGAGGAGGCGGGTCCATGCTCGACAGCAGGGGAGGAGGCGGCCTCGGTGACGAAGAAGGAAGCGGGCCCGGCGACGGAGGAGGTAAGGAGTGCGACCGTCCCACCTGAAGGTGATCCTGCAGAGCCCACCATAGAGAATCTATGGTGGGCTCTGCAGGGTCACCCTCAAGTGGGATCTCGAGTGGGCTCTGCAAGGGGTATAACTAGAAATCACGGGGCCCCATACAAAATTTTGGTATGGGGCCCTGTGATTTCTGGTAACGCCCCTGGTTCAGTGAGCTGCAAGTCACTTAGAATATGGGAGATAAATTGCGCAACCTCTCACTTATCAGCAATCAAACATATTTGTAGTTGCTAGGCTCTATTCCAGAGGGTCTAACCCACATATATAACTTGAGGATGTCCTGATTGGCACAGGTGTTTCGGTGAGTTGTACCAAGAGAGAAAAATTTATGAACACTGACTTTGACACTGTCTGACCCCTCCCACTATCCTTCCAGCAGCTCACAGCCCAGAAGTCTGGTGGCCTACAGTGGGTGAGAGTGTCTAACTAATGCACATATAGCGGAGTTAGGCCAGAACCATGAAGGGAGCCCAGCAGGAGGAACGTGCCATCACCTAGCCAGTCACCCCTTTAGTGCACTTCCTAGTGGGTCCTCACATCACCTGACCATTCACACTCTCGTTACATGGATGGCAGAAGTGGCAGGTGGGAGCGGGGGAAGAGGCAGAGCGGGAGGGGGGCCAAGTCGCTGCACCATGGGCCTCTGGGTTGTACATGCCCCCTGGCCTAAAAGTTGCCAGTCAGTCCCTGTATCTCAGTGTCAGATGTCCGTGCTCCTTATGAGACACTGAGATATGCATTCACCCCACGTACACTGCAGTTTTCACTCTCAATGAAAGAAGAGAATGTCCGTTTCAGTTAGACTTGTGCGCCGTCAAAAAATTAGTTCTGTTTCGTTTCGTTTCGGAATATCCGTTATTTCGTAATTCGTAACTGAACTCAATTCGGATTCGTACGAAATACGAATTTTCGTTAGTGGCGGTTATATTTTCGTAACTTCACGAACATTCGTTATGATGAAGTTAAAAAGCAAAATACCTTTGTTAATATTGGAGTGGTAGTTG
>NW_017309920.1:13491-33154 GCF_000935625.1 Nanorana parkeri
AATATAACGAATGTTCGTAACGGAACGAAAATACGTCAACGGAATTTCGTATTTCCTGCCTGTGTGTGTAACTGTGTATTGTAATGCATCAGCAGCAGCGGATCCGTATCTCGGATTAAAAAAAAATCTTGTCATGCTGTTCAACCTCATTTACAGGGGTAATATTAGTTCCTGTTTCAAAGAAATTCGTATCCGAAACTCGTTAACGGAATTTCGTATTTCGGATATAATTCGGAAACTGCCATTCGGATTTCGGATGCTCCGAAATTCGGAATTTCAGGAAAATTCGTACGAATTTCGATTCGTAACGAAACAAATCGCACATGTCTAGTTTCAGTGTGCTCACGGGGGAGGAGAGGAGAGAAGCTGTAAATCTTGCCTTCACACAGAATGGACCTTCTCTTCTTTCATTGAGAGGGAAAACTCCTGTGTACGTCTGGTGAGGGCA
The DNA here is from genome assembly GCF_000935625.1 of Nanorana parkeri. NCBI lineage: Eukaryota > Metazoa > Chordata > Amphibia > Anura > Dicroglossidae > Nanorana > Nanorana parkeri. Next base: position 13,940 of record NW_017309920.1, read on the forward strand.
CATAAGGAGCATGGACAGCTGACACTGAGATATATCACCAAAAGAAAAAAGTTTCATCAAGTGGAAAAGGAATGGACACTTGTAAAAATAGCCAGCCTGCTATTGGATATTTTAAATTGCAATAGCCAATAGCAGGCTGGCTATTGTACACGCCTATTGCCTTCTATGATTGAGAACTTTGAGAACCTGATTGAGACCTGATTGAGACCTGATTGAGAACTTTGTCTTCAGTTCCCTCCTTTGCTAATGGACAGCAGGCAGTCGGCGGGTACAATAGCCAGCCTGCTATTGGCTATTGCAATTTAAAATATCCAATAAAAGGCTGGCTATTGCTCCCAGCCACTGCCTGCTGTATTTACATTCAGTGAATCCAGTGAAGTAGAAAGGTGACACTAGAGGTCTAAAAGACCCCTAATGTCACCTTAAAGAGAACCTGTCAACTCCAATGCACGCAGCACTGGTGAGAAACTGCCCTAAAATCATTAGTCTGTATTGTTTTAGAAAAAATGTCACATGTCTCTTTTAAGAAAAAGTATCGGTAATTGGTATCGGCAAGTACATGAGGACAGTATCGGCAAGTACATGAGGACAGTACTTGTACTTGGTCTTCAAAAAGTGGTATCGGGACATCCCTAATTTCCAGGTGTAAAAAAAATATTTTTTCTTTACGGTAACAGCTAGTAAAATGAATCCCTTCTTCTCTGATGTTAATGTTATTTAAGAAATCTTCTATTTCTGTTGTATTTCCTCTCCAAACTACCATCAATTAACCTTTTCCAGAGTATTAAACCGTTCCATTGTGTCAAAAATCCTTTCATCTTCCCATTTAGCCTAAGGCCTCGTGCTTACAAGGGCCTCGCAGACGCCTAATTTGCTTAATACATTAGAGAAGTATGACAGGAGTCTTTAACGCTGCTGTGCGCAGGCAGCTTTAGGAGCCCTGTCGCATTGAAGTGCCCATCGCAGCCGCCGAACATCTCATCTCATCATAAGATGCACGCTTGGATGTGACAGGGCTCCTAAAGCTGCCCACGCACAGCAGTGTTAAGGACTCCTGTCACAACACCGGCTCCGAAGCAAAGTGACAGCATAAGCAGTGCCGGAACTCTCCCTGCTGCAGACTCACAGACTGTCAGCGGTTTCCTTACAGGCTGTAATCGGCTGCAGCGTTCTGTGTCAGAGGGGACAGGCAGCCCGTACAGAAACTATTGACAATCTGTGAGTTTCCGTCCTCCTACTGTCAGCCATGTTTGTCTCCAATACAGCAGCTGGCAGGAATAGCCAGCCTGCTATTGGCTCTTTTAAATTGCAGTAGCCAATAACAGGCTGGCTATTGCACCCACCCACTGCCTGCTGTCAATTTTGTTAATTTATTTTTCTAACTTTTACATTATTGCCTGGCTTAAATACAATGGTAATGCCTCACTCTGATTCATCACAACTCGAGGAAAAGGGCTTTTTAGATAGTTTTGGATGTAACACATTATTGTAATCAGCTCTAATAGGCCTGCATTGACCAGTGAAAGTAGCAGCCACAACAGATCTAAAAGTTTTAGGAAAGTGTACACTTTAAAAAAAAGCATTCAGCTAAAGCATTCAGCTTTATACCAATTGTCCAGTGCCCAAACAGTTTGTATAGTTTGTGAGCTTCTTTTTTTCAGTACCACACTATATTGTCTTAGAAGTTTAACAAAGTGTCAAAAGAGGGTGCACAAAAAGACTTCAAAACCACAGCCCCACATATTTAGAATATTTTGGGAATAACTGGGGATATGGGGATGGGAGGCCATCCCCATATCTCCAGTTATTCCCAAAATATTCTAAATATCACATACAGTATGTACTTGTCAGAGATTGGCTAGCATCAGGACAGAACGCAAACACATTTTTATAGACAGAATATAGAAAGAGACACAGCAGGTTTAGTCTTGCAATACAAAATTAGAGTGTATTATTTAAGGGACAAACATTGTTCAGTGGCTTTTATAGACAAATATTGGGCAGTATGTAAGCAGCTTCTTTAGGCTGCAATGTAAAAGGGTGCAATGAGATTTTTTGTCCTGATCAGAAAATTTGAGTGGATTATCTTTGGGAAATAGTAAAGCTGGCCATACACTTTACAACCATCGCAAGACTTCCGTCTTGCGATGGTTGTAAGCTAAGGAAAAGCTTGTACGATCTTGGACAGGCAGATTGTACTTGCGATCATCGCAAGCCCGCCCCGCTGAGGGAAGGGCTTCTGATGACTGCAATGCTGAGCGGGCAGTGTGCGCTTGCGCACACCGGCCCGTTCGGCATTTTTTCTTACGAGCACGCCACAAACCCGCTGAAAATCTTACGATTTTCGGCTGGTTTTCAAACATGCTCGTAAGACAAAAGACATGCGACCGTACAGTAGAAACGGTTGCACGTCTTCCAAACACCTGCCGATTATCGTACGATTGCGGGATTTCGCCTTATACGCCGGCAAATACGGTATATAAATATATATATATATATACACACATACCTGTATATATAACGGAAAATTGTATACTTACCTTTCGGTAATTTTCCTTTCCTGGCCCCTCCTCATGTCAGCCTACAATGGGTCAGATTGACCCCCCCACAGGACCAACCTCATAGCATTTAAAAGGGGGACCTTCACCAGAGACCAGCGTTCTATACTTAGCTAACTCGCAATGGCCAATGGGGGGAAATATTGCAGCTGACATGAGGAGGAGCCAGGAAAGGAAAATTACCGAAAGTTATGTATACAATTTTCCGTTTTCCTGGCTCCCTCCTCATGTCAGCCTACGATGGGATTTAAAAGCAACTGCCAAATTATTTTAATTAGAAAGACCAGCTGTAAGAACTGCTACTTCTTCTTTGGCCCCAAATCTAGCATCCAGCTTATAGTGTCGCATAAACGTGTTTGGCGTGTTCCAGCTTGCCGCTCTGCAGATGGTATCCACCGGCACCCTCGCATAGGTTTCCCAGGAAGCAGCCATCGCCCTCGTGGAATGAGCCTTTAGGTCATGGGGAGGGGAAAGACCAGCGATCCTGTAAGCCAACAAAATGGCCTTCACTATCCACGACGAAAGAATCCTCGGAGGGGCCGCCAACCCCTTCTTTGAGCCACTCGGAAAAATAAACAAATTCTTGTCCTTCCTAGAAGATGCGGTCCTCTGCAAGTATGCGGAAAGATTCTCCACCAGGTCCAACTTCTTCCACTGCAACTCATCCATCTCAGAAATTCCTGAAGCAGGAAATGCCTCCGTATAGGCTCGATCTCCCAATTCACATGGAAACTAGACGACTCTTTTGGAAGGAATGACGGTACTGGCCTCAGCAGGATACTGTTAGGAAGTTGAACTAAGAACGGCTCCTCCGTGGACAGGGTGTGCAACTCTGAGACCCTCCGTGCTGAAGCAATAGCCAAACAAGAATGTCATCCTCAGTGTAAGATGCCACAGAGAGCAGGATTGGATAGGATCAAAGGGGCTCTGAAGAAGGGCTCTTAGCACCAATGGGTGTTGAAGCTTAACCCCCCATCCAATCCCTTTTGCAGAAATTCCAAGATCTTGCCCTGAGGGTTCGAAATCACTTCGCTTCACCATTTCAGTAAACCTGGTCCACACTCGGGAATACGTAGTGTTAGTCGAACCCTTACTAGCCCTCAAGAGGGTCTGGATCACTGACTCTGAGATCTGCAAGCCCTCTAACCGATGCCTTTCAGCCTCCAGGCCATAAGGTGTAAGCGGGCCAGGTTCGCATGACTGAACCCCCCTTGTTCCAGAAGATCCGAGGTCAACGGGAGAGGGAGTGGATCGACTATCCTCATCTGCCACAACAGAGGGAACCATGGACATCTCGGCCAGAATGGTATTATCGCAATTGCGTCTACTTGCTCCCTCTGAATCTTGAGAAGTACCCTCAGGATCATGCAAAACAGCGGAAACACGTACACTAAGTGGAAGTTCCACCTCTGAGCCAGCGCATCCTGTGCTAGTGCTCTGTGGTCGTATAGGCAAGAGAAGAACCTCGGAAGCCTATGGTTTTCCGTCAAGGCCATAAGATTGATGTCCGGTTGACCCCAGAGATTGAAAATTGGAGTCAGAACAGAATGGCTCACGGCCCATTCGTTGTGGTCCAGCAGCCTCCGACTCAGTGTGTCCGCTTTGATATTTTCGGACCCTGGAAGGTAACACGCCGCCCATAGGAAGATCTGCGATGAAATCCTCAGCAGCTGCCAACTCCTGGTGCCTCCTTGATTGGAAACATAGGCCACCGCAGTTTTGTTGTCTGACATCACCGTGACCGGCCGCCTGCGAAGTATAGGAGCGAATGCTACCAGAGCCTCCCGAATTGCCGCCAACTCCAGAAGATTGGAACTCGACGGTACTTGCCTCACCCATGGAGCTTGCACCGTGTGCTGGCCGCACACTGCTCCCCAGCCTTTGCAGCTGGCATCGGTAGTGACAATTAGCCAGTCCACTCCCCCAGAGGCTTGCCGGGAGAAAGGTTGGCCGCATCCGTCCACCAGGCCAGAGATAGGCGAACCACTGGAGGAAGATGAATCTGCTGGGTAAGGGACAAGTGATCCCACTGATCAAAAAAATTGGCCTGGAATCGGCATCTTGCCCAAGGTACCACTGGCACCGTTGATTCCAGGAGGCCTAAAAAACTCATAGCTTGCCTCGCCGACAGCCGCTGAGTTCGTCTGAGTGCCCGGGCTTGTTCCAGGACTTGTGAAATTTTCCTCAGGGGAAGAAAAACTCTCGCAATTGAAGTGTCGAATCGAATCGCCAGGTATTCGAGAGCACCTGATCTTGATGCCTGCAAGCTTGACTGGCGGAGGAGGCGAGAAGCAGTAGGTCGTCCACATAATGATAGATCTGTATTCCTGATATCCGCAGATGGGCTATGTGTGCCGACAGAACTTTGGAAAAAGTCCTTGGGGCAGTGGACAGGCCAAAGGGTAGACATCGAAATTGGAAGTGTCTGTCACCCACTGCAAAACGCAGGAAACGCTGATGCCCCAGAAATATTGGAATATGCAGGTGGGCATCAGCCAGGTCTACAGAGACCATCCAGTGGCCGGCTTTTACCAAAGCCAGAATGGTACCCAGAGACTCCATCCTGAATGGCAAAGGCTTGACGAACGTGTTCAAGAACTTCAAGTCCAACAGCGGTCGAAACTTCCCCAAAGCTTTTGTCACCAAAAACAAGGGGGAGTACACCCCTAGGCCTCTTTCTGCCACCGGAACCGGAATTATGGCCCGAGAGTGCATTCATTCGATTATATAGGCCCGCAAACAATTCCATTTCTCTTGAGAGGATGGTATTCTCGTCTGGACCAAGACGGACAAGGGAGGTCTTCTTGCAAATTCGATCTGATAACCCCTTTGGATGATGTCCAGGATCCATCTGTCGGTAATGCTCTCCGCCCATACAGCACTGAAGAGAGAAAGCCTTGCTCCCACCGGAACTGAATGTGCGAGCAAGTTTTCAGAAAGTCTTCTCGCCCTGCTTGGCCCCCGCTGGGCCCCTGCCCCTTGAAGACTTGGAGAAGGAACTCTGACCCGACCTCCAGGAGGGACGGAAAATATTCTTCCCTGGCCTATAGGACCTTGCGTCCTTAAACTTGTCTCGCGAGAACTGACCAAAACGAAACGATTGGCGCGGTCTCCGTCTATCCTGACTTGTCGCCCGTTTTATCGCCTCTTCCAGGGTTTTACTGAAAAGGAGTTTTCCAGAAAATGGAATTAGGCAAAGACTCTGCTTGGATGCCGCATCTGCGGTCCATTGCCTAAGCCACAGAGCTCTTCTTGCTGCCACTGAATGCAACATGGCCCTGGCCTCCAGCTTGATTTGGTCCACCGCTGCCTCTGCCATGAAATCTGCCGCCAATCTCAGATTACCAAACAACAGAGATAATTCGGGAATATCCTCCTTCGGGTTGCACCGTACCTCCAAGCGCAACACCCAAGACCGAATAGCTCGAGAAACTGAAGTCAAGGAGACTGCCGACTTACATGCCGCACCTGAGACTTGAAAGAGCCTCTTCAAGTCTGACTCCAACCTTCGATCCATGGGGTCACGGAAGGAGACCGAGTCATTCAAGGGCAAAGCAATATGTCTGGCCAGTCGTTGCAAAGCCGCGTCCACCTTGGGAACTGACTCCAGAAACTCCACCTCACACGTCTTGAAGGGATAAAGCTTTGCTACCCTATTAGAGAAGGTTTGCCTCCTGTCCGCTCTTGCCCACTCGTCCTCGATAAGCTCCTTTATTTCGAACATAAAAGGAAAAGTTGGCAAATCCCTCTTCAATTCCAGAAAGTACTTCCTAAGTTTCTTAGGGGGACACGAGGATTGTTCTTCCCAACCAATCGCTTCTTTCACCACTTGAACCAGAACTGGCACCTTGGCAAAATCAAAAGTATACGCCGGTTCCACCGGACCGCTGACCGTATCTTCTGCCGAAGATGGATAAGACGCCTGGCCCGATGGGAGCTCCCCCTCCTCCTCTGAGGCACTGGACAACCTTCTCCTTGAGGTTGAAGGCCTGGAGTGGCCGAACTCCCTCATACTCTTGGAAACGGCTTTCTGAATGTAGGAACGCACCTCCTTTGCTTCATGGTGCTTGTCCTGCGCCACATCTTTAAGGCAGTCTCTGCAGAGTCGCTTATTGGGCAGTGCTTTTGCGCTGCATGACCAACAAGTCTGAGAGGCGGATAGCCCCTGAGCCGGGTCTTGGGAAGCAGACTCCCGACCCCTGGAATGACTATCCTTCCTGGGCGAAGAATGAGAGCGGTGATGCTTTTTAAATGTATGCTTCCTAGCCGTATGTCTGCTAGGGCGGAAAAACTCCTCCTGGCTATGCGCCTCATCCGAGGGCAGGGCAGGGTCTCTCTGCAGGCTCCTTCCCCTGCAAGACCAAAAAGATCACTCAGCCCAATGCTCTCTTTTTTTTTAATAGAACTCTAAAAATCCTACCTTTCCATGATGTAGGTGCTCCCCCTGGTGGGCTCAAAATGAAATAACGAGATGAACTACAATCTATAAACAGAGAGGAGAGAGAGAGAGAAGATATAGAAAAGCACATCAACACCCCCCCCCCTTCCCCCAAGGAAGAAGAAACAGAGCCAAGCAGCAGAAGAAGGAGACTGACCTGAACAGCCGCAGCACACCACTGGCACGCCGGAACTGCCTCCCACAACTCTCCCTGTCACCGGCTTCTATTTAACGAAATTTAGTTGCCAGGCAACGAAGGACGCCGCTCGACACTTCCTTTGTGTCCGGGAGTGAGCCCCGCCCCCTTTCCCGGCCGCCAATAGCAGAGCAGCCGGGAATGACGTCAGACGCCGAGGGGGAGGCGCCAACCCTTGTGCAGCCGCGCCATCGCTGCTCTCTGCTCGCACCGCCGATGCACCTGTCAGCCGGACACCAAGGAACCTCTAGCCCACCAGGTAATAACGGATATCAAGCAGTCTTTTCTGTCCCATCCTGCCCAGCATCATGAGCGCCCACCATCAGGCAGATTTACTGCCAGATCGGCAGCCATCCGTCCAGGAGAGGCTGAACCTGGACAGGCAAACATCTGACCATTTAAGCCAGAACCCTGTATCATAAAATAAAAAACTCCAGCCAAAAAACAGCCTGAGCGAGGACGAAAAAAGAACGCTGGTCTCTGGTGAAGGTCTCCCTTTTAAATGCTATGAGGGTGGTCCTGTGGGGGGTCAAGAGGGCGGAGCTGACCCATCATAGGCTGACATGAGGAGGGAGCCAGGAAATATATATATGCACCTTTAGGCTCCTCTTCCTACTCCTCTTCTGCCTCTGTCTAACAGGGATGGAGGCAGTAGGCAAACGATCCTGCTGGGTCACAGATGGTACTGAGACCCTTTAGACATCAGGCGGAGAACCCAGAGCAACAGAGTATGTAGCTTCATATTATTCTGCATTGCGCTGTGTGATGTATTGCTGGGATTTGTAGTTCTCTATAGCTGTTGGTAGTCATTATTGCTGGGATTTATAGTCCGCTATAGCTGATGGTATTCTGCATTGTTGTGTAATGGCTTGGAATTGTAGTTCTCTATAGCCAATGCCATTCTGCAATGCTGTACAATGTATTTCTGAGTTAGTGGCAGAACTACCAGGATCGCAGCAGTCATTCACGCGCACAGCCCTGACGAGGCATCCCTCCACTACCAGTGGGCTTTACATTTCCTAAACTGATAAATACATTCACACTACTGTTACATGGATGGCAAAAGTGGCAGACAGGGGCGGGGAGAAGGCGGGGAAGAGGCAGAGCGGATGGGGGGCCAAGTTGGCGCACCATGGGCCTCTGGATTGTACTTGCCCCCTGGGCTAAAAGTTGCCAGTCAGCCCCTGGTAGGAAGTACTCTTCTACCTCCTGCTGCTATGCCTTCGAGTGCTCGGTCTATTTTACCACATAGTGTGTGCTCCAGCAGGAACACCATATGTGCTGCTAATTTCTGCCTTTTCACGGCTCATCATTCTGGTCGCCTCTCCGCATCAGTTTCAGTTTGTCCAGTGGGCTGTAAAGGAAATGTAACGCCTCTGCCTATGATTGCTGGACCACGTATCTGTTGTAATATGAACCCTGCTGCTGAACACGTGGTCCAACGACACAGAGATATTACCTTCCACATACTGGTTGAAGGCAGAGATGGCCTTCTGGGCACATAATTGTGAAATGAGCCAACTCTACCGGCTGGAATGCGATCAAGTGTAAAGCAAGCAGTTTTGCGATGTTGGCATTGAGACACTGGGTATGGAAGTGATTAAGGGACAATTGTTATTTCCACTCCAGCAGTTGAAGAGACACCTGCCTGGTCAAGAATACTTATTGCAACGTTTAAGTCCATGTTTCAGCATAGTCCCATTCTGGACCCATTCGGGCCACAGATGTTGCATTAATGTGTCTCCTCATGCATGTGGTACCCAAATGACTAGTAGCTTTACCCCCAACTAATATCCTGCAGGTACAGGTTGCAAACCACGTCACTGCTGTCAGCAGAAGATGTGCACAAAAAGGCCCAGACTGCTGAGCTTTGTGGAGCCAACCACGCAATACCAGTGGCCTATACCCATTTAGCAGTGCCATCTGGTGGAATCGGACAGCTGCACCCTCCACTCCTCTGTAAACTGCCCCTGGAAAAAATTCTCCCCTGCTGATATTCTGCTATGTGCTTGGGAGGAGGAAGATTAGGAAGGTGCCCCCTAGCTACCCACAGATTTCCCAAGCCCCCACAGAGCCCCATTTAGAATCCCAAATGTTTTTCCTCTCACTGAAACCAGTCAGGTGACCTTCTTTCTTCTACTGACAACTGACACCAGGGATTTGTTCCTCTCACTGATGACTAGTGATGAGCAAACTGAGCAAAGTTCAGTTTGTAGGACATTCTCAGAAACAAAAGAATGTGTGAACCACAAACATAGTGCCTGAACATCAAGTCAATTGGAGCTGCATTTTGTAATTTTTTTCTGGCCTTTCTCAAGACCAAATTGCAAGCTTTTGTTAAAAAAGGGCATGCGTAGCTAGGCACTGTTATGGGGGACTTGTACCAATGTAAAAAATTTTTTTTAAATAAGTTCTTTTAGTAAGACTTAAAGGGCAACATAAAAAAAAACCAGTTCCTTTAAATAACACGCTTGAGGGATGCCTTAAACCTGCATGTAATTGGTGCACCTAATATTTAGAAACAATATAAATAGGGAGAGGCAGTGAGCTTGCGCCTTCCTCCTTCCTGGACCATAACAGGCCACATGCTCTCAACATGAGGTGGGCAATTTGCCATGGGGTCCACCTGGCATATAGCCTGCTCCCATGTTGATGGGAACAAGGACATCATTCTTACATTCCTAGGTGACATCAGAATCTGGGTAACTGGTAGCCCCCTAGAAAATAAGATGGTCCCTATATACCTGCCCCTCCCCCCAAGTAAGGGGTACATGGTACCCCTGGTTACTTATTCACTAAAAAATAATTTAGTTTAAAAAAATTAGACTCCTTAGAAAAAGTATTTTATAAAAAAACAAGTGCAATAGAACTTTGTATATTTGTAATCCTGTACAATTTTCAAATATGAGTATGATAACAGAGTTTAACCACCTGCGAACCGGCCATTGTATTAAAACGGCCAGTCTGCTGACTCATTGTTACAGGAGGACGTAACTGCAAGTGATGCTCCTGCTGTCATTTACTCACAGAGCCAATTGGACCACCTCTGTGTCCTGTGATCGCTGGGATAACCAATCATTACATTGCTAAACCCTCCCCTTCTTCTTACATCAGAGGCGGGGGAGAGTAAAGTGAGTAATGAATGGATAAATCATCCATTCATTACGAACTAGTGGAAACAACCTGCATTAGCAGCAAAAATAGATAAAGTTCTCCATCATCCCACTATATGTGACCTGTACATTAACCCCTACACCTCTGCCTCCCTCTGTCTAGGACCTCTACATTTATTGTATTTTGTGCACTATTACCAAGCTCCATGTTTTAATCCCCTCAATACTGGCATATTTTTTTCATTTAAAAAAAATTGTAGCAGAAAATCAGATTACCTTGGAGTGCCTACTTTAAAAAAAGGGGTAATTTCAGGGATTTTCATACTGTCCTGATATTTTTATTTGATATGATTTATAAATGAAAGTAAGAGGCTTTTTTTCCAATTTTGTTCTGGTCTTTTTTTTACTTTATATAATAAAAATCTAAAAAGTGGTTATTAAATACCTATTTGTCCCCAAGAATTATATAAAATAAATTTTGTTAAAGTGTTGCATGCCTGAAGTAGTTAAAAAAAGGAAAATAGTTAAAAAAGGAAGTTGAAGTTAGTTAGTTGAAGTAGTCAAATGAGAACTACGAGGTGAGTGCTTTTCACTCATCCTCATAGTTCTAGCCGACCTGTGTCAATGAAACTGTCACAGGTCGGCTCAGTAGATTGGGAAGTGAGCGAACACATCCCGGTGTTCGCTCACTTCTCGATCCTGTCACAGCAGAGAGCCGTGAATGGGGAGGGGCTGGATTCCCCCCTCCCCGCTCCAATCCTCCAGCGCTGACTGGCGAAACGGACGGGGGAGGGGGCGGTACAGCTGGCTCTGCCTCTAGATAGGCAGAGCCAGCTGTCACTCACACAGCTGGGCGGATCCAGACATAATTGTCGGGATTCGTTTCAGCTGCGGCGTCTCAGTATACGCTAGTCTCTCTACGCTAGTTTGTGTCCTCCCGTTACCCTTAGGAAAACTATGGGGAAAAGCCCTAACCCCATAGTTCTCCTTTAAAAAAGTAAATCCAAATTCAAACCAAGTGGAGTAATGTAGACCCATCATCAATCACGATGAGTGACACTCCACCAACGGTCAAGCAAAACAAATGACAAACGCACTCATCAACTTGTCACTAGGGATGGGCTGCAACCAGCCTTACAGCAAGGTGCACATGGAAAGGCTTTATACAGTACAACAGCAAAAAGTTTCCCAGCACACTCAACAGCCAGCATGCAAAAAAAAACTTGCCTAACCGCTAAGGTTAAAAAACAGAGGTTTTAGATACACGTCTTCTGCAGAAAATTTGAAAGCTGCACCGCCTCGCCAAGGCACCTCTATATAGTGCGGTCCTAACTCTAAACTATGAGAGTCTCCATCTTGGAGCACATGTAGCAAAAGATAAAATTGGGTGCAGGTTTGTCAGGAGGCAGCCCAACCTCCCTTAAGGCACAGGGACACACATGGGACCCCGCACATCACAACGGCAGCTGAGACCCCCCATTTGTCAATGCACCAAATCAGTCAATCAAAACAAATGACAAACGCACTCATCATCTTGTCACCAGCTTTACAGCAAGGTGCACATGGAAGGGCACATGGAAGTTTTTATGCATGCTGGCTGGTGAGCGTGCTGGGAAACCTTTTGCTGTTGTACTGTATAAAGCCCTTCCATGTACACCTTGCTGTACTCTCACTGCCTGACTCTCTTCTGATTCTCTCCTACTGACCACTGATCCAGGGCATGTGTTCCTCCTACTTACACTGAAGGATTTTTTCCAAATACTGACCATTGCCTATTTGCCTTGCAAATAGCCATGATTACTTGGTTCTGCTCCATGAACAAATGCTTCTGGGGGTACATGAAAATGTTGCTGAGGGCCCTGTAATTTCCAGTTATGCTTGGTAATAGTTTGCTATAGCAGAGAAACAGCTTGTTTGATCTAGCTAGATCTGCTCCACCAGCTTCTTCTCCTGGCTCTAGGAGCCTGAGAATGTGCATAGTGACACCGGAAGTGATGTAATACACATCACTTCCAGGTCCAGTTATCAGAGGAGAGATCAGTGGCTAGAAGCCTGCTGATCTCCCTTCGATCCACCAGGGGAGACCTGCCGTGTCGGAGCCCGAGGAAGCCGGCGGCGGAGGGGACATGTGAGCATGCGTGAAGTGGTTAAGGAACGCCTAACGGTGGACAGCGTAGGAGATAGGCAGACAGATTGGGGTAAGGAGTTCCAGAGGATGGGAGACACTCTGAAGAAGTCCTGGAGGCAAGCATGGGAGGAGGTAATTAGAGAGCTAGAGAGCAGGAGGTCTTCCGAGGAGCAGAGAGGATGGTTTGGGTGATATTTTGAGATGAGGTGGGTGATGTAGGTTGGGGCGAAGTTGTAGGTGGCTTTATATGTTGTTGTTAGTATTTTGAATCATATTCGTTGGGCAATTGGGAGCCAGTGGATGGATTGGCAGAGAGGGGCGACAGACACTGAACGGTTGGTAAGGTGGATGAGTCTGGCAGCAGCATTCATGATAGACTGAAGGGGGAATAGGCTGTTGGTAGGGAGTTACAGTAATCGAAGCGAGAGATTACAAGGAGAGATGCAGTAAAACCTTTATCTCATCTTCATCTCTTATCTTGTTTACCATATTAAAAAGTCAGTATAAGAAAATGTGAAAAAATTAATTCTGGGTTTAACCAATCATTTTTGGAATGTAAATTCTTAATGGTCTGGGGACTTGGAAGGGGTGTTTCTATTGTTTAAATACATTGTGCTGGAAGGTGTCCTTCTTTCTCTGAAATCTCTGAAAGATGGTTGGTATGCTTACAAGTAGCAGCTTCTTGCTTGCAGGCCCCATACAAACACACTGTGGATGGACAGTTCAGAATCCCTAAATGTATAGATTATCAGGAAGGTTCTGGTGTTTACTTCCTTATTTAGGCAGTTCAACTCATGGACAGCCACAGGTGATTTCCTTTTGCTACATAAGACATCTTTTACATTTCTCCTTACCAAGGCTCCTGCTGGGCAGTACCCTGAACAGAAGACAAACCTCCGGAAGGTTGGTCCAAAACATGTATTACCTTCCTCCAGCTTACACCGCTGAGCCAATTCCTCAGTGATTGGCTGGAGAGGGCATTTATTATTCTTCTCATTCAGGCTACTAGAGCCTACTCAACAGTAGCTGGCAGAAGCAATTAATAACCTGAGCTTTAGCTGAACTAAATCATAAGCCCAAGCTGGCTAAAACCTTCCTGTATTTAACAGACATACAATTAACTACGGACACTACTAAATAAGAGGTACCTATTTTTTTCAGATATCATTTATCAAATGGCAGCTGTTACAACGCTTCCATGTAAAAACATGTGCACAAACTGGAGATACATTCATGCCCTCAAGAGCCCCATCTTTAAAAGTGAGCACACAGAAAATGACAGCATAAGGTATGCACATTCTTTACATTTCACATGAGTAGAGAAGTTTTCATTATTTACCAAGTAGTTTTTTTTAATTAACAGTGCATAGAGCTAAGTACAGTAGCCCATAGTAACTAATCATTACTGTACCTACATCACACCAGTACAAGATGAATGATTTCTTGCCATGACTACTATACTTTGCACTTTGAGCTTTTCACTGTTTTGTTGAGTAAGCCGAATGATATGTAAATTTTAATCAATAAATAAGAAGTAATCCCTATTTGGCCTTGTGAATAATGTTCCTTAAAATGAATGGCTTTTTGAGGAGTTCTTACACTAACGAGCTTTGCCTCCTATTTGTCCATTAACCCCCTCACTCTCATCTTGCATATTCTATTAATCCACTTGCATTATTAATGAAAAGGGAAAGAAACAGATGGGCAGCAGGGCGTGTCCGTGTGACCCCCTACTATGTTTCTTTCTCTTGACACTTTCTATTTCAGACTGGTAGTCTAACAAACTAACACCCCTTAGGGGTAACCTAGTGTTCTGAGACTACATCTAAAGATAGAACCAGATCATACTTCTGAGGTTATCATAGAGCTAAGTAGCTGGGAGCAGAATATACAATTACAAAGATTAGCAATGATAATTTCTATTATTGTAAACTTATATTTAGTGATTGCTCTCAATTTGTGTGTGGGTTTGCACCTAAAATAACTTGTTTTTCAAATCGTGTACTCCTTTATTGTTATAAATGTACACATTTATTTCAAGTAAAGAAGTTCTGTATAAAGATAGCATTCATTATTCAGTATGTATACATGATTCTAGATATCTAAAGTAAACATACGGGTAGCATTCTCATAAGATGGATGTTGACCGGGTGTATATATACACAGTGTATACTGTGTTATATATATATATATATATCCCCTTAAGGACAAAGGCCTCTTTTTCATTTTTTGCACCCATGTTATTTTTTTTTGAGTAAATATATTTTTATTTCAATATACAAATATATATCACACAAGTACACACTTCTGGGTATAAACAGATATATATAAAAAATAAACTTTTCCCCATAATAACTTTACTATATACAGTATCTCTGCTTATTAGCAAAGACTTCAACATTACTTTATTTCATCATAGGCATAGTTATTCATTTTATTCTACATACCCTCGTATTTCATTAATACTGTAACACCCATTTCTTAATTCATTCAAAATCTACTCCTCTATTAAGGAAAGAAGTAAAGTCTAGGCAGTAAGTGAATCCAATGAAACCCTTTACTAACTCTTTCCCCATATGTGACTTAACTTCATGAATATTCCGTGTTTCTGTTCCAAAAATATATTCCCTATTTCTTAGTATGCCCCCCCCCCCTAAAATACTATTACGAAACCAGTGAAAATGTAAAGTGTAATATAAATACCCTTCCTATGTTTGAACCATATTGCCCTCTTAAATCTGTCTTATATTGTACACCTCGCCCAACTGTGTACTCTAAATGATTTGTGATCATCTATAAGTGTTATTGTCCCTTTATTTCTCCAATACTATACCCACCTATAATTCTATTTACTGAACCCTGTGGTAGTTCAACCTATCCCATTTTACACTTCTAGTTTTATGTGTAAATCGCCTTCGAACTTCCCTTCCTCCTTCATTCTATCCTCATTCTTCACCATTACATCCATACATACAGATCAAATGCAATTAAAATTTACTTAAGACAATAAGTTCAAATGTTGTTTATTGTTTTAAATCACTCTGTGGGTTTACTGATCGTATGTTGGCCATTATATTTCTAAATACCCCATGGAGGCTTCATCTCTATATATCTTCCTTTCCTCTCTATCCTTAATTTTCAGACTCCTGAATGCTTCTGACTTTCTATATAATTCCCATTTCTCCCTTATGTTCTTGTGTGATTCCTTTTTATCATTATCCTTTGCGATCATTTCCTCCATATATCTTATTTCTTCCATAGTAATCTCCCATCTCTCTAGTGAGGGTGGTTTGCACCCATGTTATAATCCACATTATAGGCCTGAAAATTACTTAAAACACCCAAACATTATATATTTGCTGAAAGCCTAGACCCTATAGAATACAATGGTGGCATTGAATACAATGGTGGCATTTATGTTGTGCAACATAAAAGTTGCAAACTTTTATGTTGCACAACATTAGCGCAACTTATTATCAAACCCAAAAATGCACTTAACTTAAATTTAGTGCCCCAAAACACTATATAAATCCATTTGTTTTGTAAAATAGGAAAGATAAGATTGCAACGAGTAAATACCCAACATGCCCAGGTTAAAAATTGTGTGTGTCCGTGAAACTGCGACAGAATTCAGTACCCCAAAAAGTCCATAGACAACGTTTTAAAAGCCCCTACAGGTCATCAGTTAAGAGATACGTGTAAATAGCGGGCCTTAGAATTATTGCTCTCACTCCGGCGTGCGCGGCGATACCCAACATGTGTAGCGCATTCTTCGTTTTCATACGTAGGCTCACCCAACGTGTGTTTAGGTGACTACGCGCATGCTCGCAGGGGGACTTTAAAAACATTTTTTTTTTTACATTTAATTTATTTAATATTATTTTTTAAACTTTTTTTTAACTTTACTTTAATTGCTATCAAATAGGGGGGCTTACAAGCAGTGACAGGTACTCTTTGAGGTGATGCTGTGGGTCCAAAAGACCCTTAGTATAACCTTTACATTCCAAATAGGCTATTGAAGTGCAGATCATTGTCATGCACTGCTGCTCCAGATTTTGTCTGCTCCAGTTTTGATAAATTCCCCTCATAGAATATGATGTATCGCACCCCTTCCCAGTAATCACTATCCCAATATTGGATAACACTACCGGTGGCTCTGAAGGGGTGTTCTACAATAAACTGAACTAACGGGTCTCCCTGTATTTCCTCTATAAGAAACCTCTACTATGGATCCACAGCAAACCAGCACACCTTGAGTTACTAGGGTCGGTTGCTATGGGTTACGACAGCTCTGATTCTTCTTGTTTATGGATATTGTTGCTCGCTTTGCCCATCAGCACTTACCCCCCCCCCTTCTGTTGAACGATTGAAGTGAGGTCCAGACTTTAGTTATCATGCTTGAAACATTTATTGAAGAACTTCAGGGAGAGAGGTAGTAGTGGAGGGTTAGGATCGTCCAGGCAGATGTAGACTCCATGGCTTTTCAGAGAGTGTGGTTACAGCTTCCATGCACAGCAGGTCAAACACCTGACACTGCATTATTTGAGGTAAGAGTTACCGATCCTTGCCTTTAGCAGGAGCAACCACTGGACCTGCTGCCACCAGGCTCCAGGGTGATTTCAAGACCGGGGCGGACTGACAACACATGGGGACCCCGGGCAATAAGAGATTATGGGGCCCCCTTGGGCTTCGCCCATATAAAATCCACCCAATGCATTATTACAAGGGGTGGGCAAATTTCATTAATCTAGCTGTGGTCAAACTACAAATCCCATCATGCATCTGGCTGTGGGCGTCATGTATATGCAAAAGTCTTGCAATGCATCATGGGTCTTGGAGCTCCACCACAGTTACGGACCCAGAGTTTGCCCACCCCTGAAGATCCTCTACAATTTAGGAATGATCGTTGTACAAATCAACGCACAGCAAACCTCAGTCCAAAACCAACGTACGGCAAACCTCAGACCAAAACCAACATACTGCAAACCTCAGACCAGAACCAACGAACTACAAATCTCAGGCTAGAACCAACACACAGGAAACCTCAGACCAGAACTAACGCACTGCAGACCTCAGATCAGAACCAACGCACGGCAGACCTCGGTTCAGAACCAACACACAGCAGACCTCGGTTCAGAACCAACGCATGGCAGACTTCGGTTCAGAACCAACGCACAGCAGAGCTCAGATCAGAACCAACGCACGGCAGACTTCAGACCAGAACCAACGCACGGCAGACCTCAAAACAGAGCCCACACATGGCAGACCTCACACACAAAACACATAAGGTCATACATGTTCTCACTCACACTGGGCATGCATGTCCATGTGGCGTGCACGCCTGTAAACAGCCGATCCCGGGAGGGACAGGTGCTGCACGTGGTTGCATGCAGCAGCCTGTTCTTCCCTATGGGAGGACACAGCTGTACGGTGTCATACGGACACCCGGACTTCACATCTATGCGGGTACAGGGGCTCCGCACTTGGACGCAGAGAGGGTCCATCCGACACAGATGACACCGTACAGCCGCGTCTTCCCATAGAGGAGAACAGGCTGCTGCGTGCAATCACACGCAGCACCTCTCCCTCCCGGGATCAACTGTTTACAGGTGTGCACGCTGCATGGACGTGTGCTCCCAGTGTGAATGAGGCCTAATACACACACACAACATTTAATACGCATACACACACAACACATAATAGTATCGGCGCTGACAGGATGTGTGGAGGCAGACTCCCCTAGCCCGTGCTGGGTTCGGTCCGTGCTCACACGCTCACTTGATGGGGCCCGCCTGGTACAGGGCAGCTGCCTGTACACCCCCTATCGGCAGGCCTGGTCACGGGCCCCAGGGCCGGCCTTAGGCCTTTAGGTGCCCTGTGCGAGAAAGCTTTACAAAGGACTAATGGCGCTGTTAACCGACGCCGCCTTCGGGTAGGATAAGTGGTGAATAAGCCGAAATTTTTTAAACTCCTTCTTGGGAACCACGCCTAAGGGGGACACAATCAGCTCGGGAATAAGCAGGGTCGAAAACAGCCCTGCCATCCTGCCCAGCTTGACCTCCTTGTCCAGTTTGGCCGAGACCACCCAAGGGTAAAGAAAGGCAGATTTTAAATTTTTGGGGACGGAGGCAGGGACAGGAGGGACAGAAACATGGAATACGAAAACCCACACCAAAGCCGCCCCGCAAAAAGCGTGCATCCCCCCTCCTAGGATACCTACTTAGATAAGGCTCCATCGCGAACAGCTTTATTGGTGTCCTCCCTTTTTGCAGCAGGGTCGGACTATTGGGACTTGCCCCTCTTAAAACACCTGGACAATCCATGTGAGTCTCCGCAGCCAGAGCACTCATGCTTGAAACGACAGAAGGACCCAAAGCGGCAAGAGGCCTGGTTGAATTGCCAACAATAGCCCTTCCGCTGTCCAGCCGACTGTCCCGAGGCTCCCGAACTGCCGGCAGCCCCTGGAAAGGGCAGTCCCGGCACCCGGGGCTGCGCCATGAGCTGAATCCACAAACCAATATCTTTGTGATCCCAACGCACATCCTGACGAACAGCTTTCCCATGGCGGAACTGCTCGTCATAACGCAGCCACGCCGTGCCACCATATACCCTGTGCGCCTCCCCGATCGCATCCATATAGCAGAACAACGTCAAACAATGCTCGGGCGCCCGCTCTCCAATTACACTCGCCAAAATCGCGAACGCCTGCAGCCAATTCGCAAACGTGCGCGGAATGAATCAAACAATGCTCGGGCGCCCGCTCTCCAATTACACTCGCCAAA